>NW_024429235.1:129502-259612 GCF_017639785.1 Mesocricetus auratus | reverse complement strand
AGTGGTTGACGTGGCTATTCTGGAATTACCTAATTCACAATTAAGAGGGATTTTACTTAATTGAATGTTTCTAAATTTGAAAGCCCTTTATTAATCTGGATCATTTGAGGAGATAAGATCCCACTTTAGGTGCTTTGTGGCAGTGCTCACACTTAACACCAGCACTCAGGAGAAAGAGGCACTGGGAATTTCTGAGTTTGAGATCAGCCTGGACTACAGGATGATTTCCAGGGCTACACACATAGACCATTTCTTGAAAACACTCAGACACACAACAACAAAAACAGCAAAAACAATCAAAATGACCATATGGTCTTTCTTTCATGGCAGGGGTTTCAAGACAGGGTTTTTCTGTTGCTTTGAAGACTGTCCTGGGAGAAGCTCTTCTAGACCATCTGCTGGTCTCTGCCTTGGAAGTGCTGGAATTAAAGTCATGAGCCACCAGAGCAAGGCAAGAATATGATCACTTTTAACCTGGACCTCACTTTCTGGTAGGAGCCAACATTATATAAATGATATCGAAGAAGGAAGCTGTCTCTTTTTGCCTGCTTGCTCTAGCTCTCACTACCAAATTCATTCATTTAGTGGCATTATAAACAACTTCTTTGGAATTTTTGTGTATAAGGAGACAAGCTAACATGTCCAGCCTCATGGACTGAACAATTACTGGAAACTTCACATTACCTAGCCTAAAGGCTGAGAAACTCAATCTTCTGCATTCTTCAAATTTCCATTGGTAGGAAGCCATGGTTGGGAAAGACCCCGAATTTATGGAAATAAAATATAAGCTTAAACAGGGAGGGCACCCCACTAGAGAACTTGGGAAGTGACCAAAGGACCCCATCCCAGGAACTGGCCAAACCACAGAATGGAATGTATGGTTTAGCAACCTTAAGTGCAGAAGGGCTGTAAACCCACAAAAGGCCAAATTCTGGGCTGCTGACCACCTGTGACAAAATGACCAGGGCGTCAGAGATGGGCAAACAAGATTTGTGGGAAACAAGGAGATGATAACCACCATTTACTTAGGGAGAGATGATTATCTCATACCAAGGTTTGAGGAATTTACAACGTGTAGGTCAGGAAGACATCTACTTCCCCTGGTCAGTAGTCATGTACCGCCCCCGTCACAAGATAGGGACCCCTCCCAAAGGCTTGTGGTTTTTGTCTTTAAAAGCTGATTGTAACTGAACCTCGGGGCCAATCGGTCTAAAAGCTGACCGAAAGGACCATCTGCAGATGCCTAATTAAAGCCTCTTGTGTGTTGTATCAATTGGCGCATGGACTCTTGATTCTTGGAGTGACGAATCCAGCTTGGGGACCCCTCCTCAATTCGGGTACCCCAACATCGGAGGTTCCACCGAGATTGTGTCCTCCAGACTCAACTCCACTGCCAATTGGAGGTAAGACTGACCTCAAAATTTATGTTCTGTGTGTTCTCTACTGTCAGAGTCTATTCTGCTGCGGGACCTGTATTTGTGCTCTGGGGGGCCTGTATTACCCAGGTTTTGTTTTTGTGCCCCAGAGACCTGTTATTGTGCCCTGGGACGAAACTTCCAGGGACCTGTATTTTGACCTGGGACGAAAGTTCCAGGGACCTGTATTGCGCCCTGGGACAAAAGTTCCAGGGACCTGTATTGTGCCCTGAGATGGAAGTTCCAGGGACCTGTATTGTGCCCTGGGATGGATGTCCAGGGACCTGTATTGTGCCCTGAATGGAGGTGCCAGGGACCTGTATTGTGCCCTGGAGGGAGGTGCCAGGGACCTGTATTTGAGCCTCAGATGAAAGTCGTGAGGACCTCAAGTGCCTGCAGAACCTGTATTTCATGCCCGCACCAGAATCTCCTTTATAGCCACTGCCTGTCTGTTGTCTTTCGTACTGTTTGTCTTCATCTGTACCCAGGGGACAATCTCTAACAACCCCCTTAAGTTTGACTTTAGATCATTGGCCAGAAGTCCTGGACCAGCGATGGAGGTCCGAAAGAAGAGATAGCAAACTTTTTGTTCTTCAGAATGGCCCACCTTTAACGTGGCATGGCCTAGGGATGGTACCTTTAATATCACCATTATTTTGCAGGTTAAAGCTCGGGTTGTTCAACCCAAACCTCAAGGCCATCCTGACCAAGTCCCTTACATCATCACCTGGGAAAGTCTGAGCTGCAACCCACCCCCCTCTACCAGGCTGCATCCAAGGAAAGATGGAACAGCAGGAGGGAGACGATAAGCCTGGGACCTCCCTGGCTTTCCCACTCCACTCGAAGGGGGGAGGGAAATACCAATACTGGCCCTTCTCCTCTGCTGATCTCTACAACTGGAAAACTCATACCCCTTCTTTCTCACAAGACCCCCAGGCCCTAACAGGTCTCATCGAGTCCATCCTCATGAGATGATTGCCAGCAGCTACTACAAACACTCCTCACAAAAGAGGAGAGGCAGAGAGTCCTCCTGGAAGTAAGAAAGAATGTCCTGGGGCTGGACGGGAGACCTACCCAGCTTCTCAATGAGATAGAAGCACACTTTCCCTTAACCCGCCCGGAATGGGTCTTCAATACACCACATGGTAGGGAGTGTCACCATCTCTATTGCCAGACTCTGTTGGCAGGTCTCAAAGGGGCAGGGAGATGCCCCACAAATTTGGGCAAGGTAAGTGCAGTAACTCAAGGTAAGGAAGAAACCCCTGCTGGGTTTCTAGAGCCCCTCATAGAGGCTTAGAGAATGTATACTCCTTTTGACCCCAGGCCCAGGAGAGGGAAGCTGACATAATCATGCCATTCATCCGACAGTCAGCACCCAATATACGCACTAAGTTACAATGCCTTGAGGGGCTGCAGGGATATGCCCTGCAGGACTTAGTAAAGGATGCTGAAAAGATTTTTAACAAAAGGGAGACACAGGAAGAGAAGGAGGAGACACTATGTAAGTTGCAGGAGGAGAGAGAGGACAATAAAGATAGAAAGCACAATAAGGAATTAACAAAATTTTGGGAGACACAGGAAGAGAAGGAGGAGAAGCTATGTAAGTTAACAAAAATTTTGGCCACCATAGTGCAGGAGTCTAAATATAGGCCTAGACAGGCGAGAAAGCTGGGAGACAAAGCAAGACAAAGCTAATGCAGTCGGGTATCCTTAAACCCTGTCATAGTCCATGGGACACTCCCTTCCTCCCTGTGAAGAAGCCAGCCACGGGATTAGAGACCAGTGCAGGACCTACGGGAAGTGAATCGGGGGGCAGAGGACTCAGTGCACATCCTACACCTACCCCAGAGATACCCATGAACACTCCTACAGGGTACATAAACAGTACCCCAGAGACGAGACTCATAGTTTTTCAGGTCTCCCTTTCTTATCAAGTCTCTAGGGTACTGGAAGGCAATCTGGGATGGTAGTATCCATTAAACATTAGCTTTTTCTAATTTGGGTTGATGTGATCTGATCTGGATTGCTGCATCTTCAGAGAGTCTTATTGATATGTAGAAACTTTTTATTTATATTCAAGAGGACAAGGGGAAGTTTCTATGGAGACCAGGAAGATGATAGGGTCTGCAATCAAAGCCAGGGAGAGTGCTATTGAAATGTATATCTTTGCAGATCTAGAAAAGTATATTTCTTCTGTGGGAGGTGTGGTCAGGACTCATACTACTGTGTCTTTAAGCACAAGCTAACCCTATGGGAGGTGCTCTTGTCAATCAAGTGGCACTATAAAATCAGGCCCTCCATATGACCTGCCAGTCAGAAGTTGTGCAGGGCTCTTCTGGTCACCAGCATTCAGGCAGGGCTGTGAAGAGGAGCCAGTGGTTTGTGTGCTGTGGAGCAGTTGCTGCTGCAGGGAGCTGAGCTGAGACCTTCAGTTATCTGGAAACCACAACATGGTGAGCTAGGGGATGCTGTCTGCAGATGGGGAGGTGTGGCAGACAGAGTCCTGCCTGTATCTGGGGGAAAACTGAGGCCAGATTCCTTGTCTTGTGAAGTCCCATGTGGTACTTGTAAATTCTTCGACCTAGGGGAGCTACTCTCAATAACTTTGCTCTGATTAGAGCACTGTGAGTCAGCAGATGTGTGCAGGAACAATGTTCTAGTCAACTTCAACATTCTTTCCCTTTTTTAAATTTAAGTAAGAGCCGGGCAGTGGTGGTGCACACCTTTAATCCCAGCACTCGGGAGGCAGAGGCCAGCGGGTCTCCATGAGTTCGAGGCCAGGCTGGACCGATAGCCTCCAAAACAATACAGAGAAACCCTGTCTTGTAAAAACCAAAAAAAAAAAAAATTAAGTAAGAAACACGGTTGTTTCACATGTCAACCCCAGTTCCCTCTTCATCCCCTCATCCCCATTTCTACCCCCAGGTCCCCCAGTTCCCCACACAGTCTCCTCTCCAATCCCCTGGTAGAGTGAGGCCCTTCATGGAGGATCTCTATAGTCTGTCATGTCATCCAGGGAAGAGACTAGTGTCCCGCGCTACCGTCTCGCCAGCAAGAACGACGCAGAACACTCGGATCCTTCTGCAGTAAAGCTTTAATGCATCTTGAGAGATAGATGATCAGCTTCTTAGAGGGAGACCCCAAGCTAAGAAACCCAGCCCCTTATATAAGCCTAGGAGCTCCGAGTGAGATGTGTAGAGCCGGGATTGGTGGTTTGCACATCACCCCAGATGACGCCACGGGAGAGGCACAGCTTAAACGGTTAACTCCAACTGACAGCAGATGTCAGCGCCATCTTCTAATGGTTAACTCCAACTGACAGCAGATGTCAGCGCCATCTTCTAACGGCAATAGCGATAGCGAGGGCGGCTCCTCACATCTCCCCTATTCATTTATTTTTGAAGCAATAGGACACCCACAACTTTGGAGTGGAGATAGAGGTCAAATCCCCATGTGCAAATTCGGAACATGTACAAAGCTCCTCTCCAGGGTCTTATCCCCAGAGAGAGCCCTGACCAGTCCGATGTCGTTTTTCTGGGGGAAGGAGATCATGACATAGAACCTTCATGCAAGATGACTTATCTCCCAGGAGAAAGTCGTTATACCGCAGACCTCTCCTGTGCAGTGCTTAGCCTTGCAACTCCTTGGGCTGCTGAAGCCTACCCACTCTATCCCGTGCAATGAGACTAGCCTCGTGGGGTGCAAGAGCTGGGAGGCCAGCGACCTATTGCTTTAACATGGTTAACCAAATGTCAGGGAGGCTCCGTGTTCTAAGGCAGCAAGTGCTTGTGCCACCACCACTTTGTCTCTTTTGTTTGGGCTCTGAGCTTACACACCATCCAAAGCATCAACACTATTCCACAGCAGAGAACTAGGCTAAATGATCCTACCCCCACCCATTCCTTAAAATAAGAAAATGCAGATGAAATCCAGGAGGAGAGGCCTTCCATCAGAGAAAGATCCAGATGCGTCGAATTCACTTGCAGGATCGCCATTCTCAACTCACGGAGTGTCTGCTCAAACTCAAAAGTCCAATTCTGTAATAAATGTTGAGACAGAGCTTGTGACAGGTTAGCTGCTCTTGTAAAATTCTCATATTGTACTGAAGTGACACAAAGGCCAGGCAACTTTTGTTCACATCCCAATTGGGCCATCTGCCACAATATATCCAATTGTTCCTGAACCAAATTAATCTGTTGGTTTACCAACATCAGGCCTCCTTGTATCTGAGAATTGGCAGTGGCCTGTTTATCTAGGACCATGGTCACAGTGGCCTATAGTTCATTAATGGTTTGAGTTGTCTGCACAGTGGCAGAAAGTGCAAGGGCCGAGGCGGTAACCGAAGCAGTAACCGCGGCGGTGGCTATCAGGCCCACAATAATAGCAGAGATCCCAAAAATCTCGCTTTTCCCTAAACAAACTCAAATTACTTGGCGTCTCAACAGGAACTGGAACAAATCGAGGCATGCGCATTACCAAAGCAAAAGGGTGCTTAATAGCATCCCAGCATAATGCATAAAAACAATTCTAAGCAGAGCAATTTATTTCTTTCTGATTCTTACCTAAGGTATCATTACTCACAACCCAAATAAAGGGCAGCTGAATAATTAGTTCTCTTAAAAGGGGTATACTTAACATTGGAGGAGGACCAATCAGATGATCCATAGCTCTGTCCCTCACTCAGACTGTTGCCTAATGCCCCTTTCCAATCAAAAGTAATCTGTCCCTTCTCACTATCATAGGAGAAAGATCAGTACAGCTTCCATTAATTCAAAAGGATTAGCATTAGATCTTTCTGGATCCATATGAATAAAATTATCCTTTAATGAAGAAATCACAGTAAAGCACAAGCTTCCTACTAATGACAAGGTTCTCTCATCCTGAAAACTCTGTATCTGAGGATCTAAAGGCAAAAAGGCAAGCCCCAACTCTCTATTAGTTGTGAAAAATCTAGGGAACACCTGGGCATTCTGCATCACTGGCATCGGTAGGGGGAAGGTAGACATGATGGCCCACCGTAACTCTCCCATCATACTAGGAACCATCATCCCGAGTAGGAGAGTCTTCATCACCCACTTGGCCTCCATCCTTCTTATTCTGGAGTTGTGAAGGAGCTCTTCGAGTGAGTCTTTCAGGGATCCACAGGGGGTTTTCTTCCTCCTGTGGAAAAACACACACAGCTCCCCTGGATCTTATAAGAATAGGATCCGGGCCTTTCCAGAGATCAGTCAAGACATCTTTCCATTTTACCATTTCTTTTGGCCTATCAGGCTCTAAACTGTGGCGATCGGCCGCAGTGTGGCCTTGGGCATCAGAGTTCAAGAAATTAAGGGTAAAAAGTGCCATGGATACAGCAACTCTTGGTACCGAGGGTAGAACATCCTCAATACTCCCCTTTTGTTTAATCAGATATGATTTGAGTGTACGATGGGCACGTTCCACAATGCCCTGTCCTTGAGGGTTATAAGGTAGGCCAGTTAGATGGGTAACATCCATTTGCCGACAAAACTGTCGGAATTTTTGAGAGGTATATGCTGGTCCATTGTCTGTTTTTAAAATTCTGGGTTTTCCCCTAAGCACTCCAGGCCTCAAGGCAATGTTGAATCACATATGAGGCCTTTTCCCCTGTTAGGGGTGTGGCGAACATTACGCCAGAACAGGTGTCAACAGAAACATGAACATATTGAAGCCTTCCAAAAGAGGGAATATGAGTAACATCCATCTGCCACATCTGCAATGGTCTAATGCCACGTGGGTTTATTCCCATGTGGGGAGTAGGTAAGAATTCGCAGCAATTCTGGCATTGAGTAACAATTTCCCTAGCCTCTTTCCTGGATAGAGCAAAACGACGGCGCAAGGTCTCAGCCGTCACATGAAAGCGCTTATGGAATTCTTTTGCTGCTTGTGCATGGGTAGACAAGGCAGCGGCCACCAGCTTTGTAGCCTTGTCCGCTAAGTCATTCCCTAAGGACATGGGACCTGGGAGTCCAGAATGTGCTCGGACATGGGTAATGAAAACAGGAAATCTCCTATTTAACAAGGCAGCTTGTATCTTTTGAAAGATGTTAGCAACTCTGCTGGAGGATCTTATTATTCCAGCTATCTCAAGGAGATTAACTGCATTAACCACATAAGAGGAATCTGATACAATATTGAGGGGTCCTGGAAAAGCCTCAAGAACCTCCAGTACTATCAGACATTCTACAACTTGAGGTGAAGTTTCATTATATTGTTTAGATATAACCCTATCCTTGACCACATAAGCTCCCATACCAGTTTTTGATCCATCAGTGTACACCACAGTCCCATCTGGGAGTGGGTCTTTAGCTGTCACTTGTGGAAACACTATAGCCTGGTTTAGGGCAAACTGTAAAATTGGATGCTTTGGAAAATGATTATCAATTTGTCCTGAAAAGGAAGTAACTAAAACTGCCCAATCACTAGATGTGGCTGCCAAGGTCTGAACTTGTGCAGCAGTATAAGGCACAATCAAGGAATCAGGATCCCTGCCAAAATGTGTAACAGCTGCTTTTATTCCGCTGAAGCGAGCTGTGCAACAGCATCAGGGTACCAGTCAATAATCTTAGCAGGGGAAGCATTTGGATGAATCCAAAGTAATGGTCCATGTTGCCACAGGACTGCAGTTGGCAATTGAGCTGTCTTAAAAACACACAGATTAAAAGGTAGTGACTCCTCAATACGTTGTAATTGTGCTTCCTGTAAGGCCTCTTCCACCATCTGTAAGGCTCGGTGGGCGGCAGGGGTAAATTTTCTGGGTGAGGAGATATGAGGCTCACCCTCCAGGAGATCGAAGAGGGGTTTTAGATCAGCAGATGGAATTTTTAAAAAGGGCCTCAACCAATTTATATCTCCCAGAAGTTTCTGAAAATCATTTAATGTTTGTAAGTGGTCTTTGCGAATTTCTATTTTCTGAGGAACTATATTTTTGGGAGTAATCATTGAGCCCAAAAAGAGGCCTGTATCTGCAATTTGAACCTTTTCTGAGGCAATCTCTAATCCCCACTGTTTTAATTCAGCCACCAGCATGGGGAAAGCCTTTTGTAAAACATCTAACTCTTTGTGACAAATAAGAATATCGTCCATATAATGGATCATGATTAAAGATGTAAATTGCTTCCTAATTGGCTCCAAAGCCTCCTGCACATACAGCTGACATATTGTTGGGCTATTGGCCATGCCTTGCGGCAGTACCTTCCACTGAAATCTCTTGTCTGGTTCCATATGATTAAGAGAAGGGATAGTGAAGGCAAACCTTGGTCTATCCCGTGGGTAAAGTGGAATAGAGAAGAAACAATCCTTAATATCTATAATAATAAGCTTCCAATCTTGAGGAAGTGCAGAAAGCAAAGGAAGGCCTCTTTGAACAGGGCCAAAAAGATGCATCTGATTGTTAATGGCCCGCAGGTCATGGAGTAATCTCCACTTCCCAGATTTCTTCTTAATAACAAAAATTGGTGTATTCCATGGGGAGGTAGAAGGCTCTAGATGCCCCAGCCGTTCCTGTTCTTGCACTAATCTTGTGACAGCCTCTAATTTTTCAGAGGATAGAGGCCATTGAGAGACCCATAACGGCTCCTCTGTTTTCCATGGTATGGGTCGTGAAGCCTCAACGGCCCCTAAATAAAACCCAGTCCTTTTCTACCCCGATTTCCGTGTTGCGTAATGGGTGTTATTCTGCCTTGTTCTTGCCTACCCAAGCCTCTACCGTTTGTATACCCCATCTTTGCCATAATGGCTGATGCCTGGGGGAGTATTCATTAGTTAGGGTCATGCCCATGGCTTGTAACACATCCCGTCCCCATAAATTTACAGGGAGTGGCAACACATAGGGGGTAAAACATCCCTGTTTGCCCTCAGCATTCCGCCAGGTTAAGGCTGAGGCACTGATGGCAGGAGAGGACTGGTATCCAAGACCTTGTAGAGAATGAGATGAAACAACAGTGGGCCAAGACTTCGGCCACCAATGGAGTGAAATAATGCTTTTGTCTGCTCCCGTATCCATTATCCCTTCAAATTCTTTTCCATTAATTAACAATTTTATTGTAGGTCTCTCATTTAGGGGTATAGCCAGATAGGCTGAATCACTTCCAGAAGATCCCATAGCCCTTTTTTGTAAAGTGTAGGTTTCTCCATCCCCGAGGGAGGGCAGCAACACCAGTTGTGCAATTCTATCTCCCTGCTTTATAGAAAATACACCCCGAGGGCTAGAACAGAGAACTTGAATCTCCTCTTTATGATACGGGTCAACAATTCCAGGATATATAATGAGTCCCTGTAAAGTTAAGGAGCCACGGCCCAGAATAAGCCCAATGGTGGCAGGGGGCAAAGGTCCAGGGGAATGGACTGGGACCGGTTGAACATTCATTTGGGGCATGAGTAAGAAGTCGGAGGCGGCACGCAAGTCCATTCCGGGGGTTCCTCGGAAACCTCTACTTCCTCTTGATTGCTTTTCTGAAATTGGTTCCCATATTTCTGAGGGCCCTGGGACCATGGGCCCCGTGACCCGTTTTTTGATTGGGGTACCTTGGGTTCTTCAATAGGGGGCAGAAGCCTCCCTTTTACATCCCGGACTGACCTGCATTCGCTAGCCCTATGATAACCTTTACCACAACGATGGCAAAGCTTCGATTCTCTTGTTCTTTCAGGGGCTTGACAATCTTTCTTAAGGTGCCCCATTCTCCCACAATTAAAACAAGCTTTTCGACTAGATAAATCTCTACACCTGTGCGTTTGTAAAATGGCGGCAGCTAGTCCTGCATTGGTTAGGGGTCCCCCCAGCTCCCTGCACACTCTGAGCCAATCTTGTAAACCTTTGCTTTTGCGAGGGGCGATAGCCGCCGACATTCCTGGGTTGCTTGTTCATAGACAAGTTGCTCAATCAGGGGCATAGCTTGTTCTGAATCACCAAAGATGCGACTGGCGGCCTCTGTCATTCTGGCCACAAAGTCTGAAAATGGCTCTTGGGGTCCTTGGACAATCTTTGTAAGGTGTCCACTGGACTCTCCCCTTTTGTGAGGGCCTTCCATGCTTTAATAGCGGCGGCCGACACCTGACCATAGACACCCCAGATGTAGTTGGTTTGATTAAGGGCATGTTGACCCTGACCTGTCAGCATTTCAAATGTCCACTGCCTCTGATTCTCATCTTCAGCCGTGGCATTAACTCTAGCTTGTGCCTGGGCTGCATCATACCAGAGAGCCTTCCATTCCATGTATTGTCCCATGTTGGGAAGCACTGCTTTCACTGTCGTCTGCCAGTCAGTGGGAGTCATGGCAAAATTAGCAAGCCTTTCCACCTGTAATGTGGTAAAGTTAGCATTGACCCCATAATTACGAACGGATTCGGCCAATTCTTTGATTTGATTGTAATCTACAGGGGTATGTACTCTTCCGCCTTCCACATTCTCGAATACTGGAAAAGCTACTTGTATTTTTCTCCGTTCCTCTAAAGGTAAAAAGGAGTCAGTACCAGTATTCAGCCGAAGCTCATACTGCGGAGGCGCTGAGGGGCGTGAGCCCGCCGGATTTATAGGTGGTGGCCTCACATTCATTTTTGTTTTCAGTGGCCGGTGTCTATCAGGGTGATATCTTTCTTCCTCATACCGTGCCACCTCCTCCTCTAGACCACCTTCTTCGCTAGAATACAGAGTGTCAGAATCAGAATTATCTAGCTCCAAGGCTTCTAGCTCTACTGTAGGGTATAGACTAGATTCTGGCTTTTTCTTTTTCTTAGATTTGTTAGGGGGTGAATGATCACTCCCTTCTTTCTCTCCCCTTTCTTAACTTCTTGGGGAGGGCCTTTTTTCTTAGACATGTCTTTCCTTTTGCGAGCTCCCATTCTCTCACTCCGTTCAGTTTCTGACATGCTATCCTGAACTTCCTCTAAGGTTCCCTGACTTTCTATTATAGCAGGGTGACAGGCCTCATCCTCCAAGCAGTTTTTAACTAGCTTCCAAATGGCTTTGGTACCTAAGTGGAGATCTCCTTCTGCATGCTTCCTGTCTAGTTCTTTACCTAGCTTGTTCCATGAGGCCACAGTGAGGGACCCGGAACAAGCATACCATGGTGCCACTCTATCTACCTCCTTCACAAAATTTTGAAGTGTTCGTGGTGCAATTTTGAGATCTCTTTGTTTTAGCACAGTCTGTAGGGCAGTAACCACTGACTGTGACAACCCCATCGCGCTAGCGGCTTATCTAAAAACGGCGCTCAACTCCGTTACCAGACTGACAGCACCAGACTGACAGCACCAGACTGACAGCACCAGACTGACAGCACCAGACTGACAGCACCGTTCTGTCAGCACCAGCCACGATGAAGGAGAAGGACAAACAGGACTAGCACCAAAGCCTCCACTGACCCGTCCCACGGTGATGACAAACTAAGGCCAAAGTCGAGAAAGGGGGTATTCAGGATAAAGCATACCTCTCTGAACTTACGTCCCTGCAGTTCTGAATCCGCCCCGTCTTCCGAGGGGTCTCCCGCGGCGCCGGCGATGTTGAAGAGTTCCCGGGTTTCGGCACCAGATGTCCCTCGCTACCGTCTCGCCAGCAAGAACGACGCAGAACACTCGGATCCTTCTGCAGTAAAGCTTTAATGCATCTTGAGAGATAGATGATCAGCTTCTTAGAGGGAGACCCCAAGCTAAGAAACCCAGCCCCTTATATAAGCCTAGGAGCTCCGAGTGAGACGTGTAGAGCCGGGATTGGTGGTTTGCACATCACCCCAGATGACGCCACGGGAGAGGCACAGCTTAAACGGTTAACTCCAACTGACAGCAGATGTCAGCGCCATCTTCTAACGGTTAACTCCAACTGACAGCAGATGTCAGCGCCATCTTCTAACGGTTAACTCCAACTGACAGCAGATGTCAGCGCCATCTTCTAATGGCAATAGCGATAGCGAGGGCGGCTCCTCACAGACTAGGACCACTTTCAACAATCAACCTGAGAAAGCATCCCTAATAGTGGTGTTGGGGTACCCCAAATTGAGGACGGGTCCCCAAGCTGGATTCATCACTGCAAGAATCAAGAGTCCACACGCCAATTGATGCAACACGCAAGAGGATTTAATTAGGCATCTGCAGATGGGCCTCTCGGTCAGCTTTTAGACTGATTGGCCCCGAGGTTCAGTTACAATCAGCTTTTAAAGACAAAAACCACAAGCCTTTGGGAGGGGTCCCTACCTTATGATGGGGGTGGGGGAGGTACATGACTACTGAACAGAGGAAGTAGATGTCTTCCTGACCTACACGTTGTAAATTCTTCAAACCTTGGTATGAGTTAGTCATCTCTCCCTAAGTAAATGGTGGTTATCATCTCCTTGTTTCCCACAAATCTTGTTTGCCCATCTCTGACGCCCTGGTCAGTTCATCACAGGTGGTCAGCAGCCCGGAATTGGCCTTTGGTGGGTTTACAACACTTCTGCAATTAAGGTTGCTAAACCACACATTTCATTCTGTGGTTTGGCCAGTTCCTGGGTTATGGCCCTTTGTGTACTTTCTGAGTTCTCTAGTGGGTTGCCATCCCTGTTTAAGCTTATATTTTATTTCTATAAATTTGGGGTCTTTCAGTGGGATGGGCACTCAAAGTCTATATGTACACCAGGGATAAATACTACCCAAGGCCCCATAGATTACCTAGGCCTCCTCACTGACACATACATTCAGGGGGTTCAATATTCTTGATGTGTATATGGAAACACCTTGTCTAACTCAGGGAGTCCTGGTTATTCCAGTCTCTTCTTGACATTCAACACCTTGCATTTATCATTTGCCTGTAATCTCCAGCCATAGTTGCTTTTGAGCAGGTTGTCCAGAGGCATTTCATATATTTGGTAGCAGTCCCCATTATCCCTCCATGTAGAAGAGTAGAACTGGTGATATAAAGGATTTGCCAATGCTTAAGAAATAGTCTGCCTCCCATAATAGAATTCAGCTGAGGGAGGACTGCCTCTGAAATACCCAAATATAAGTATATACTAACCAGCCTTGTTGGATGCTAGGATCCAAAGTTGTTCACCAGGATTGTCCAAACTTTTGGTTTCAAAGCATTACAAAGCAGCCAACCCTGTTTTACAACCACCCTCTAGGCCCATCCCTTTGTCAAAGAACAGACCTCTGACAAGCTGCTCAATGAGACATCACAGGGCCACAACAAACCTTAAATCCTGGTGTCATAAAATTCTAGCTTTTCATTTGTTTTGGTTTTGTTTGTTTGTTTTTGTTTTTTCCAAACAGGGTTTCTCTGTATTGCTCTAGAGGTTGTCCTGGAACTCACTCTGTAAACCAGGCTGACCTCTAAATCACAGAGATTTGCCTACCTCTGCCTCCCAACTCCTTGGATTAAAGGCAGGCACTTCCAATGCCTAGTTAATTGTAGTTTTTTTCTTGAGAAAAGCATAGTTTTGCCAGGTGGGTAATAAGATACCAGAAGAAAATTATTTCAAAATAAACACTATTGTGTTAAGAACTTACCTCTTCAAGCAAGGCTATTATTTAATCCCTCAGGCTGGAAGAAGGAACATTCTTGGAAGAATTATTAATGGCATTGGTGCCAAGGACTAGGGAGCTTTCCCAAATGTCCTGATGTATTGACAATGAAACCAGAGCTCCTTCTCTAAAAGCTGCAGTATGTTTGGGAGAGCTGCTAATGGTCTGTGGCCAGGGATCTTTGGGAAGGGTTTCTTAAAATCTTGGGAACCTACCTATTTGCACCTTATGGAGCTAATTGTTGTGTGTCTTAAGACCACTTGTTTTTAGTTAGTAATGTTCTTGAGATACTCTGTACCATATTGAAACTATGGTATTTAGAACAGGTCTGCTGAGCTATCATTTCATGTATTTATTTGGGTAGTTATTGTTTGTTTGCTTTTCAAGACAGGGTTTTACTGTGTAGCAGTCATGGCTCTCCTATAACTCCCCATGTAGACCAGGCTGGTCTTGAAGTCAGTGAGCTCAGACTGCCTCTGCATCCCAAGTGCTAGGATTAAAGTCATGTGAAACCACCACCCAATGATCTTTTAATTCTGTTGAGACTTGAATAGGACACAAGTTAGACTGTGGTGTTGTTGGTGCATGTGGTGACCTGTGCAGTGATTTGGACCTCTGTGCATCCCAGTATAGATTTACTGGGTAATGGGAGATTCTGCAGCCCTGGGATTGGAAGATGTAATTCTTGCAGTATTACTTTCCAGTGTTCACATATGGTTGCAGTGGGAAGACAGAGTAAAAAACTGAAAGTGTGCTTTCTGGAAGTTTTGAATATTGCTTTCCATTTCCAGGTTTGTGTTATAAATACTGCAAATAGTTAAGGAACTTTTAGAAAAATGGTGCTGTGGGTCATCTTTCACAAACACATGATAAGAATGCTTGTAACTTAGTGGTGAAAGTAACCACAATGAGTGTTATTATATGCAATTTAGTTCCAGGGAAGAAAAGGAGTTTCTAATCTGCAGAAATTCTTCCAATGTGCATGTTGTTGAGCAGGTAGATTGGGCAGAATCCATTAATTGTGTCATAATCTATGGAAGCACATTTTAAGTTATTTTTCTGTGTTGTTTTGTGATTGAGCATCAGCAGGGCTTCATTATCTAAAACAACAAGGAATTACAAGGAGTTGCTGATCCATTTCAAGAGAGAACTCTTGAGCATGGGGCTTCTGATTTTGGATAAAATATCAATTGCTCAAGGGTCAGAAACAACAGTTCAAGGGTCCCTTTGAAATAATTTTTGAATGTTGTGAAGTCTGTGTTTATTTAATTTTGATTAATACAGAGAGACATGTATGCACTCATGGTGCTAGCCATTCCCATTTGCATACATAGATCTCTCACTACATAATTTCTATACACATTGAACTATAGGGAGTAGGGCAACATTGGTCAAGATCACACTTTTCCTTTCCTAAGTTTTCTTTGGTCTTTTGATTAAAAGTCGACAGTATTTTTCCTGACTTATTTCTTGTTTTCTTCTTACCAACTCCTTCATTCTTTCAAAAAATATTTTACCTGGTTTTTGGTTGTTGTTTCTTTGTACAAGTATAGATCTCATAATTTGTGAATCTGTGTGCTGTTTTTATATAACTGTAATAGAATTATATCATTTTCTTGAAAATGTTGGACCTTCACAGTTTGTCTTCATAAAATTTCTTATGTTATCAGTTCCTTAAGATTGCATTTTTGGGGAAAGTTGCTGAGGTGAGACACTTCTAGTTTCTTTCTTCTTTTACTCAGATGCTTGCCTCTTCTGATTTTCTGGCTTACCTGGGTTTCCCAGTGCTATCTTCATGTTTGTGTCTTTGCTGCTTAAGTGTTTGATATGACTAAAACACTGGCTTTAGATTTTTAAAACCTCATGCTTTATTGCTCTGCCTTATAATTAGCCTCAGGTGTCGACATTACAAAACCTAGGGTCATCTGAGTGAACATCAGTGGTGTTCTTATATCAGAATGTCTAATTTCTGCCATAAAAATTGCATTGACTTGGTTGATATGGGAAGAAGACTTCACTGAGTTGGCAATGTCTATGAGCAAGAGGGTCAAGGCTGGTTAAGAGAGCAGGTGAGCAAAAGACAGTGACAAAGCAGAAGAGAAAATCAAGAAACAATGGTTCCACAAGTTTTAACTTCAGTTACTATCTTGAATTTCTCTCTTAATCTCCCACAGTGATAGACAATGGCCTAGGGGTAACAACAGAATCAGTTCAATAAATAGCTGAGTAACTTTTACTGAGATAATTTAATCAAAGCAAGAGAGAAGAATGTTGGAACAAAAAAGGTTCTTCAAAAGTGATTTTTTTTGCTGTAATGGACATGGAAATGTTGATTTTTGGAAGAATGTTGAAAATATCTAGATTTTAGTTAGCAAATGCCATAAAGCCTCTCCACTGACTGTAGTTGTAGGTCATGAAAGATGGGAATGTAGAGATTAATAGCAGACACTGGATGTCAGGGTCAGAATGTTAGTGGGTAAAAGGCTCTCCAGGCCACCCTGGAATCTGCCTGACCTACTCCCATTGAGACACATGTGCTTTAGGGTGTTCAGGCTGAAGTCCATGGGTCCTGGAACATGATGGCCCTTCCTGTTCCTGATGAATTGATGCCCTTCATCAGGCAGTGAAGTATTTAGGCTAATTTGTATTTCACCATTTATTCCCTTAGTAGTCAAGCAAGTGTGTGAGCTTAACAAGACAAATGTTCTTAGACATTATTCTTTATACTCTGTATGGCTTACAATTTCATGTTATCCTGGCAACTATAACTGTATAAAACCTGCAAATTGCCACTATCTTATGTTTCTGATAAATTTATAAAAAGTCTGATTGCTCTCAATAAAACAATCATATCCTTGCCTTGCTATGGCCTTCTAGGCCAAACCTGACTTCATTCCTTTCAATCCCTGAGCTGGAACATGCTCAGACAATGCCTGGATTTTGTGCTCAGGGACTGGTTGATTTTGACCTCAGGGATTTCTTTGATTAATGCTTAATTGGTCAAGGTGAGTTTTTTGGCTCTGCTTTAAGGACAGAGTCTATTTCTTTCACTGTCTCTTTTGTCAACATTGACTCTTGTTTCATAGAAGAGGTGTTTCTTTCACTGACCCTGGTTTCAGTTAAACTGTGTATTTCTTTGGGATTCAAGGTCAGGGTGAGTTTTTGAGGTTCTTGCTTAATGGTCATAGGGTTTCTATTTCAGTGCCTCTGGTTTCAGGGTCTAGGGGGGTATTCCTTGACTGGTCCATTTGCTCAGAGCTTCATAAATTTGTTTTTCCCCATTAGTTTACTGGTGCAAACATGAAAACAGACATCATATTGCCTGTACAAATGTTGTCACAATTACTTTTCTCTACAGAATAAATAGGGTTGTGTGTTGGATAATGATTATACCAAATCTTTTATAATAAATGTACTTCCTTCTTTTCATACTCATGACAATTGCAATTTGCAAAGCCTTCAAGAGATTGATTGCACACAAATATTTACATCTATAAAATACAAAACATTAGCATCCTGACAATATTCATAGTGTTTCACTGCAGTTTCATATTTTCTCAAGATTTTGATACATACAAAAGGATTTACACATTGACTATTCATAGGGTTTCTATCCAGTATGTGTTTTTTTATGTGTTTGGAGATGACTTTGACTTGCAAAGACTTTGTAAGTCTTATTACATTCATAGTGTGTGGCAATGTTTTGTTTTTGCTTCAACAAAGAAAGCTTTCCTAAAAATGAGAGCTAGTCATTCTAGTGACACATACAGACCAGGCACTGATGGCACTTTAATTCAAAATACTTGGGAGAAGGAGGCAGATGGGGTCTGTGAGTTTGAGACCACCCTATGATACAATCAATCTAAAAGAGGAGCAGAGCCAAGTGGTGATAGCCACAATTTAATCCCAGCACTAGGGGAGTGGAGACAGGGATGAATGTGACTGCGTGAAGAGAGAGTGTATGGAGCAAAGAGACAGAAATTCAGGAATAAGTCTGAGGTTTAAAAGAGAAGGCATTCAGTGTGAGGATTATAGTTCATAGGATACCCCATTTGTTCTGAGTATTTGTAGAGGTAAGAACTCGTGTTTGTTTGCACTATTTCTCTGATCTTTCAGATTTAGCCTCATATATGTCTCAGGAATTTTATTACTCAGAAATATCAGAATTCTGCCATCAATAGGGTTTTCCTCCAGTGTGTTTTCTTTTATATTTTTGAAGTCTACTGTGCTGAGAAAGATTTTACCACATTGAGTACATATGTAGGGTTTCTCTCTGTCAGGGACCTCCAGCCATCAGTCAGCTAGGCTGTATCACGTACTCATAGAGAAGACGTGACACTAAGACCACCCTGCCACCCCTTCTGACATAAAGCAAATTCCAAGTAACAAGCCTGGGGTTTACCAGTCAGTTAAAGATTAGCTTAACTGGAAAAACTACAAGGTCCTCAGAAGATAGGCCTGAGCAGTAGTAAATTGTAATAGATAGGATCAGATTCTGCTGTCAGGTTAGCAAGCAACATAGGAATTCTTACCCCTGACCTCTTGCCCTGTAGATTAGGTAGCCAGGCAATGCAGCAGACCACCTCTCCCACTGACCTCTTGCCCCTGCAGCTGCAAGCACACCTTCCCCCTTTCCCTCCTCAGTTCTCCTATATAAATCCCCTTGTGATGAAATAAAGTTGTCGCCTTGATCAGAATCCTGTCTTGGCGTCCATTCCTGTATCCCCTGTCCTCCATCTTTCTCCTAGGTGTCCACCAGACCCACGTTGAATGTCCTGCGGGTCGGGACATATTTGGCGCCCAGCATGGACTGAAGTCGGATAGCCAGGAGGAAGAAGCCACTCACGTAGTGAAGGGCTCTTCCAGATCGTTCCCCAGAGGATGGCACAGTCTTCATTTCGGTGACCCGCCGCAAAGAGCAAGACAGGCGAGGTGGTGAGCAACAGTGCAGATCTTAAGGCCAATGTAAGTGATAGGACAGGCATTCTCTCAAAAGTCTTTCTTTCCGGGCTCAATGAAGCCCTCAGGATACAAGGAATTAGGGTGAAAAAGAAGGATCTTATACAATTCTTAGGAGTAACATAGGTTAAAAATAAAGGTTTAAAGAGGTTAAAACTTATATGGGAATATGGGAGATGCTTGTCCCTGAAGGGGATGTTAAATATATATATATAAAGAGGTGGTGACTGCCTTCAAGATTAATAAGGGAATGTATAAGAAGGAAACTGTTGGCCAGATAATTGTGTATTTACTTGTGTGTGTTTTGATAGCCAGGAGAGCTAAAATGAAGCAAAACTTCAGAGGATTTTGGAGTTTAAAGGTTTAAAAGGCTCCTTCCCCTTTCACAGAAGCCATTGCTGCAGGTGTGTCACAGGTGCTGTGCCAGGGCTTGGGGAAGGGAAGGTGCTACCTGCATACTTGCAGAACAGCAGGAAATATCTGCTCCTGAACCAGTTAGCAGTATAAGAGACCTCAGTGCCTACTGAGGAGCAGCTAGATCAGAAAACAAACAAACAAACAAACAAAAACCATACAGGACCGAGAGATTAGGAACTAGAAATACAGAGAGGCAGAAACCTAGTGGTAAAATTCAGCAAAAACTAAGAGTCTTGAAAGATTTAGCAAAATCGCTCTCACAGGAGATAAGAACTTTTCAAGTTTCCTCAGATCAGAGAAATGTTCCTTTGTCTAAGGCAGCCTCGGGGCAAGCACCCCTCAAGTCATTGCTGGCAGCCACAACAGGTCAGATGCCTCCAGTACAGGTTAGTGTTAGAGAAGAGGAAAACAAAACAAACAAACAAAAAGAGCCCAAAACCTTCCTGTTTGTTATAAGGTGCTACCTGAAGAAGGACAAATACAAAAATATAGATCAGCAGTTAACACTTGAGATAGCAGTGTATAAACAGATTGGCCCAGATGCAGAGAGAACTTGGAACAAGCTTCCAGCTGCCAGGACACAGGCTAAGTAAAGGCTTCAGAAAGAGCAGGCATGGACCTAAAGAATTGTTTCAAAAATTTTGTCTCTAGGATAATACAGGCTTCGTCCAAAATAAGGGGAGATACAGGTGTTAAATCTTTGATTGAGACAACTAGCTTATAAAATGCTAGTACAACATGCCAGGCCATCCTAAGACCTTATAGAAAGGAAAGTGACACAAATGAGTCTATTAAAGATTTGTTCAGATAGAGGGCCTTATAGAGAAAGAAAGAAAACATAGATAAATTCAGATTTGTTCAGATTTTGGATGCTCATAAAACAAAAATTGGCTATAGCTGTTGGGTTACAAGAGACTTCAATTAAGGATGTTTCATTTCAACTAACTAATCATAACCTAGGCAATAGGAGAGATGAGAGATATGTGTGCCTGTTCTGTGTGTAAGGGGTGGCCACACCAGTATGTTTGGAATGTGAGTGTAAATGTGTAAATGTTGACACAAACAACTGTTTATATTACCTTGGATATGATTAAAAGCATACTTAAATCACTTCAGACATAGCTAAAAAGCTACCTAAATTGCTTTAGATATAGCCAAAAGGAGCATCCATCCAGTCAGTTAATGCCTTAACAGGAAAGATGAAAGATTTAAGCCTTCAGAGCCAGTCAATAGAAAATAGCAGAAGCCTAGGAGCCAAGAGAATCCACATGGATGATTCTATGGAGTTTAACAAAGGAGAGGATACAGAGATCTTCCTAAATTTCTATGGTTAAAAAAGAAAACCTAGAAGTTAGATGATTTGAAAACTTTTTTTTGTTTTTCAGGGAACTAGTCTTGGTCAGGCCCCACCCCCAAAGGTGTCTGTGTATATGCAAATTATCCCTTGTCAGCTAAGATGCAAATGAGGCCTTGTCAGCTAGTGAGAGCTATCTGTTAGACTGGATAAGACTCCTCACAGACTAAGTAATTTGCAAAAGTTATTTGGTACATATGTTGTGTTCTAACAGAAATTAAACCTCAATTTGGACAATTAAAAAAGGATAGTTTACAATCTTTTGAGCGATTTTCAGAATTGCTGGGAAATATTCAATGGTTATATCCTTTTTTAAAGTGTTCTACTGGTGACTTAAAACCCTTAAATGAGATTCTAAAAGAAAATAGTGATCCCAATACACCTGGAACGTTGACTAAAGAAGGTAACAAGGCTTAGTGTTAGAAAGTATAGTCTGGCATCAGTAGATGTTATATTAACAATACAATCCATGGGAAGCTTATGCTGTTTCCCCAGCCAAAGTGTTAAATCCTTATTTAAGCAGTAACCTGTATGGTGCTGAAATAGCATATGGAATCTGGGAGATATTTTGACAGAGAACAAAGTATAATAATGTTGTGCCAGGTTTGTGGATTCCCAGAGACTAACCCAAGGAGTCAACACTTCTGATGCAAAGGCAAAAGGTTCCTTTAATTCAGGCTGGTCAGATTGCATTTCTTTCCATGATGGAGTAGATGAGATGCCCACCAGCAAAAAAAAGGCACAAGTTTCAGTTTCCATGGTTACTTAGGGTCATACAAGATCTGGAGTAAAACAGTAACTATATATTTTGGGCTAGATATATCTGAGTAAGATAAGATAAGACTTACAGAGTTATTGAGGTTACCAGGGTCTGTCAGTTAGTCCCTGGGCCAGAGAATATTTACAACTGGCAGAGGACCTTTATGACCTACAATTAGCAAAGGAATGTTAACAGGAGTGGTGGACAGCTGCCTCCCCTTCTCTGAGAGCAGGGACTCAGGCACCCCTGATTTAAGGAGTTAAATCTTCCTTTGCCATCAAGAAATTGCCTCTCTCTGTATAGATTTAGGGCTCAAGATTTTAAACTTTTAATTTTATTTTTCGATCCCTCAATACATGTTACATATACCAAGCAACAAGTTGATTGTTTCAGAACAGTGATTTGTGGACAACTGCTTTGCTCAATTTTTCAGGGAGAATTGATAATCAGTTTACAGCTCATAGGCTGTTACAGTTTGAGCTAATACATCCTTTATGTTCTCCAAAATAGTAAAACATAGTCCTGTAAAAAATGTTGTGCTAGATGTTACTAATGGTTATTCTAATGGAAGAACAACTTATGGTATAGATGGTAAGAAATATGTGGAGCAAACATCTCTGTCTTCAGCTTAGATAGTTGAGTTATGAGCTGTTACAATGGTTTCTCAACTTCTAGTAAATAATTCACTTAATTGTAAAGTGACAATCATTATGTTTTTAAAGCTCCTCAAATAATAAAGATGGTTCAGTACATTAAAAGTAACAATGAGAGCCGGGCGTTGGTGGTGCACGCCTTTAATGCCAGCACTCGGGAGGTAGAGGCAGGCGGATCTCTGTGAGTTCAAGGCCAGCATGGTCTACAAAGTGAGTTCCAGGACAGCTTCCAAAGCTACAGAGAAACCCTGTCTCGAAAAAACAAAAACAAACAACCAAAAAAAGTAACAATGATCAGGTTAAAATATTATTTAAACAAAATAAAAATGCAATTGCCATGTTTTGTGGGTAATATAAGAGAGCTCATTCAAAACTTCCCAGCCCATTGGCTAAGAGAAATGAGTCAGCAAACAAATTAACAAAGTTGGTGGCTTTGACTCTGGTGGAGAGAGCTCTTCAGTCTCATTAATTTTCATCATCAGAACAACAAAAGTCTAGGAAAGCAATAAGAGACTGCTTATCAAAATTGTCAAAAATGAGATGTGCCCACAATATTTATCTGTAACTAATTTAAGAGTGAACCCTAGAGGCCTACTTCCTAATCATTTATGCAATAATTTTATACATTTATGTTACAGAATTTGACAAGTTATAATATGTACACATGGTATTCATGTTTTTTGATAGGCACCAAAAACTGAAAAAGTTACCAAGCATATGATATGTCACTGTTTAAAATGTTTTGCTTACATGGGAGTTCCAAAGGTAATAAAGAACACACAATAGGTCTGGATATTCTAATAAGGCATTCAGCTATTTTATAATCCATAGAAAATTAATCAACAGGTAGTCCTTACAATCCTCAAGGAATTGTAGAGCATGCTCATAGCTCCTTAAAAATACAACTTCTAAAAACTAAAAAGGGGGAATAATAGTACTCCCCACCTGGTAAGTTTTTACATGTGAAAATGAAATGGCTTATTCCATGTTGCTTACAAATTGGACAGGGTTATGTGTACTAGCCACCCTTCTTTCATGTGGAGTTTATTCCAGCAAGTGAGCCCATGGATTATCTTATTCCTAGATATTTGAAAACCATCTAATTCATCCCATTAGTGGGACTTGGAGTATCAGGCCTTAGCCACTGGCTCTGCAGGCATGAGGGTAGCAATTCAGACATACTCCACAATGAACCTTAGTCACATGCTGCCTACATAAATGACTATAAAATCATCTTTGTCTCCACATGATGTATTAAATCATGCACTCTACATTTTCAACTTTAAAATGTGAATGCCAGTAAAACAATATGCTACAGACAGATTCTGGTATGATTGATCTCAAGTGACTTTGCTCTGGTCAGATAAAACTTCCATACTCTAGACAGTGGAAAAGACCCAATTTGGGGTGGAGGGAATGTTTGTGTTTTCTTACAGGAAAAGAAAAAAAGCTTTGTGGTTGCCAAAAACTTGGTAGAATGCATGGAGTGAATTAAAAACCGGACCTGAAACCATGGAAAGCTGTCCAAACCAGCCCAGGTGAAACATCCTGAACCAGTGTTCCTGACTGCATAGCCCCCTCCCCTGCCCAGTTTCCAAATTTTCTCCACCCACCCTCACCTCTGCAACCTCATTCTCTTCTAGTGTGAAGGTTTTACCACACTGAGTACATTCATAGGGTTTCTCTCCAGTATGTGTTCTTCTATGCATTTGAAGATCGCTTTGCCGAGCAAAGGCTTTACCACACTGAGTACATTCATAGGGTTTCTCTCCAGTATGTGTTCTTCTATGTCATTTGAAGTTGGCTTTGCCGAGCAAAGGCTTTACCACACTGAGTACATTCATATGGTTTCTCTCCAGTATGTGTTCTTCTATGCATTTGAAGATGGCTTGGCCGAACAAAGGCTTTACCACACTGAGTACATTCATAGGGTTTCTGTCCAGTATGTGTTCTTCTATGCACTTGAATATGACTTTGGCAAGCAAAGGCTCTACCACACTGAGTACATTCATAGGGTTTCTCTCCAGTATGTGTTCTTCTATGTACTGGAAGAGCACTGAGCTGAGGAAAGGCTTTACCACACTGATGAAATTCATAGCGTTTCTCTCTGGCATGTGTGTTTTCATGCATTTGAAGATGACTATGGTGTAGATAGGCATTACTACATTGATTACATTCATGGATTTTCCCTCTAGTCTGTGTTCTTTCATGACTTGGAAGCTGATTGTCATATCCAAAATATTTATGACATTGAATATATGCAGAAGGCTTCTCTCCCTTTGAACTACTTTCATGTCTGCAAAGGATAATTGACACAAGTAAAAGCTTTACTATATTCATGACCTCAGAATGGGTGTGGACTAGGGATGTACTAGGGGGAAAGAGGGGTGTGAGGATGCAAGGGGGCAAGAGGAGGGGTAGGAGAAAGAACTGGGATTGGAATGTAAAATGAACTCATGATTTAAAAAAATTTAAAAACTTAAATATTTATAATTAATTTTACAATTTTGTCTAATTTTAATAACTAATCAGGTATTAAGCTCATTTCACTTTGTTTACATTCATGGTGTACCCTTCATTAAAGATTGTTTTCAATTTGTGAAGTTTCTAATGCTAAGAAACTTTATTGCCTGGTTTACAATTATTGCATATTTTTCTCCATGAGATTTTTTTCATAAATATGGAGAACAAAAATAATTCTTACATTTATGGCACTTTTATCATTGATAAATTTTTCTCTATTGTGACTCAAATTACATTGAAAAGATGAATCAAGACAATGGGAAATATTTCCACCTTGCTTGTACACGTAGAGCTTTTCTGCAGTATAAAAATGAAGCTGGAAAACCAAGCACTTGTAAATTTAAATCATGTTCAACAATTCTGCTAAATACACAGTTTACTACATATCTTCTAATTGTTCTGAGATGGAGAGAAGCTCATTGCTCTTTTCATGTCCCTGTGTTCATATGGTTTGCATTTTGAGTGCCATAAGATATACCTACTAAAAGAAGAGTAAGAAATAAAAAGGTTTCCACACTGAAGTAATGGATTTTGTATTCGTGTTCTTCATGGACATAAGGTACAGGGATTAAGGATGTACATAGTCACCCCCAACTGAAATCATGATTCAAACTATCTATCTGACTGTACTTAGCAAAATCAGAACATTTATATGAGTAACAATAGCTTTACTATGAACTATTTGCTGATGAGAATGTGTTGGAAATATAATTAACACCTTTTCAATGTGTATACCTTCTGTAAAATGAGTGGTATGAAACTACATGGATTTGCAATTCTCATCAGCACACCTCTGATTGAACTATGACTCAAATGGTGTGAAAGCAGTCATATGTTGTCTTCCTTCCTAAAAGAGGACTTGCAAACATAATGCAGTTTCTACTTGATAAGGATTATGATCTCGTGACAATTTAATGATAGTCACTGTACTTTATGATGTGATTATGTACACTGATGCTTTTCTTTGCAAATTCCATACACATTAAAATATCTTCAGAGGCAAATTTATATCAGCAAAAACATAAAAATTACCTTGCATGCCTTTGAGAACTTTGGTGATGTTCTTTGATATTATCATCTTCCCATTTGTAGCCTAAAATATAGCATCAAAAATGTATGATATATTATTGAATATTGCTTGAAATTTAACTGTCTTCAATGATCCTTAGAAACATGACTGATTTATTTCCTTGGTCTTCTTCATTCTCATTCTAAATTACAAATGATCATCAATAACCAAGAAACAGTTGTCCCCTTATTATGAAGAGTGAAAGAAAATACACAGAATTACCTATAGCCTTGAGGTTCATATAGGTCTCCAGCATCACATCTTTGTAAAGATTCTTCTGTGAAGGATCTAGCAAAGCCCACTCTTCCTGAGTGAAGTTGATATGCAAATCTTGATAGGTTACTGCATACTACAATATGCCATACATGTAAAAAACAAAAATGCATGATAAAGACAGCACTGTAAATGTATCCTTCTTCCACAATATACACAATATAATGAAGCACTTTCCCCGTACTTACTCTATGACACAGGTATTATATATAAGTCACTTAAGAGGGAGCCTGATGGGGTTTAACCTCTATTATTTCTGAATGCTCAGAATGGTATATTATATCGCAAGAGAATTACCTATTAACAGACACAGAGAGACATGCAAACAGATCAACAGACTGAGTCTACTTCAGAGAAATTGGACAATTATTTCACATAATTGGACAAATGTAACAGAAAAAATTTTAAAAACCTTCATATAATTGTTGGAGAAGTCCAGTGTATATGTCAATATAGCACTGTTGGCCAATAGGGAAGTAACATAGGTGGGACTAGGAGTCCAGAAGGATTCTGGGTAGGAGAAACACTGGGAGTCAAGATGTAAATGCCTCAGGGATAAGAAGCCCAGAAACTTTACTCCCGTAAGAGAAATACTTAGGTTAACAATTATGGGATAAATACTTAAGTCAGAGCTAGCTAGTAAGAAACAAGCAAGGCCAACAGCTTCATAATTAAGATAGCCTCCTGTGTGTTTATTTGGGACTGAAGCAGCTCTGGAACCAGGCTGGCAGAAAGGCTTCCCTTTACAATAAATAAAGTAATTTTCCACAGCATAAACAAATGTAATACAACCTTATGCCAGTAGTCCACAACAGGGGCATGGAATTATTAGAGAGACAAAGAGGAAGGGAGTCATTATTTGTTTATCATTTAAATATTAATCATGGGGTACAGAGAAAAGAATTTTCAGTAAATTAAATTATACTGGTTATCAAACCTTTAAAATTGTTCAACATACTTAGGAACTAGGAAAGTATTAATTTTAACTTCTCTCTTATTATGTATCACCAAAGTCAGAATGCCCAAAATTAAAAAAAGTAGCACGTGCTGGCATTGAATGCAGAAAAGTGATCAACCATTTGTATGAAGGCTAACTCCAGATATACCATTATGAACCAGTATTACCACCCATATATATATATATATATTGAAGAAAGTCAATATACAACTCTAGAGAGATATTTATTAATACATGGTCACTGTGATTTATTTACAGCAGCCAGGAAAAGGAAACACCCTAGATTTGCATCAACTGATGAATGTCCTTGGATGGCAAGCAAACATACATATAGTTAATGTATTAAGGATACATCAGCTGAAGGGAGCAGCCCCCTCCCTTATGTTTTAGGAGCCATGACAGGTTAACATGTGCTTTCATGACCTTGGAACTCCTGTCCTTGTCACTAGGAGGACAGATGTCCTCCTCCTGGCAAGAAACCAATCAGAATTTAGCTGGCAAGGCTGTGCTTTAGGCTCTGGCTGTGCCTTATGGACAAGTGCACAACAGAGATAAGCAGAGCAGAAAAACCACCCTAGGAGGTCCTATGGGCCATAATAGCCACTTTACCAATTAACACGGGGCAGGTCATCCAAACCTGGAAGTGCACCAGTCATGAGACACCCCTGGAAACATCCCTTATGCTGCCCTATAAGATCCCTGCCTCATGATTTCTTGGGGTCTTTTCTCCAGTCATCAGCTTTGGTGGATGGCTGAAAGGACTGAACTAATGGGGTTAGCTTGTTAAACAGCAACAGTAAATGACTCTGCTTTTTCACCAAAATGGTCCTCTTGATGTTTTGGGGATTCAGATTTTGGTCAGAATGCAGCAGGATTATTTGCATCAGATTCACAGAAACACATGCAAATTAGCTCTGAACAATAAATAGAAATAATGAAAAATAGGATGGCTTAGGGGTTGCTTCAGACAATAAAGGCCTTTGCAATCAAGGCTAAAGCGTAGTTTCAATCACAAGACCACATCAGAAGGAAAGAAATTCCCTATAGCAGTCCTCTGGCATCCACAAAAGCACTGTCAAATGTGTGTATCTGGAAACAGTGTAATACAGAATGCACTTGTAAAGAGAAGCTTTTTCCTTGAGAGAAACTTTCCCGCCAGCCTGGTTCGAGAGCCGCATGAGTCCCAAATAAACACACAGGAGGATATATTAATTATGAAGCTGTTGGCCTTGCCTGTTTCTTCCTGGCTGGCTCTGACTTAAGTAATTACCCCATAATTGTTAATCTATGTATTTCTCTTACCGGAGACGTTCCGGGCTTTCTACCCCATGGCGGTTACATCTTGAATCTCTGTGTTCTCCTGTGTTTCTGCTTCCCAGAGTCCTTCTGGACTCCTAGTACCTCCTATCTAGGTTCCCTATTGGCCAGCAGTAATTTATTGACATATACACAGGACTTCCCCAACATGCACTTGTTTACAAAAGCAAGACATGTATTGATCTTTTCATGTTCTTTCATTTCCCTAATGAAAGGACACCTTCTTGTATCATATAGCCATTACACTACAACTTCTGCATCTATAATCTACACTCAAGCATTCCCACTAACTCTCTTATCTTCAGTGACATTATTTTGATCATTGTTGTTCCTTGGTAGGAGAAAAATAATTGCAACATGATGTGCAAATCTCTCACCAATAAATAAGATGAATAGTTTTTTTTTCTTTTTGGTTTTCAATAAAGACTTGCTCTGTGTAGCTTTGGAGCCTCTCCTGCTACTTGCTCTGTACAGAAGGCTGGCTTATACCTCAAGGAGATCTGACTGCCTCTGCCTCATGAGTACTGGGATTAAAGGTCTTATCAATAAAAACATGGCAAATGAATGCTTCTCAAACTCACAAAAAAATTTATAAATTATATACAGGAAAGTACTGCGAAACTGGTAGTGTGCTGATTTTCCACAAGTAAACATTATTATAAAATTAAGATTCAAAATAGGAGTAGAAAACCACAAAATATGACAATATGAATGGTGATTCCATCTCTTAAGATATTTCATTTTCCTTCAAAAGAAACCATTTCTGAAGCTCTTACAATCACTCAATTACAACCCCATTCTTTCATCAAGAAGGACATGTCTAAGTCTTGAAATCACTGTATTCAAAGTAATGTGAAATAGAAAGCAACTTGCTTTACCATGTTTTCAAGTGAATATCAGACGGGATTAAAGAAACTATAACTTATCTGCCAAGTAGCTTTACAACATAAATCATTCAAATAAATCTCCAAGACTTTCAAACACTCAGCCATGGCTGAATGAGGAAAGCTTTTCTGTATTCAATGGTTTTAATTTTAAATGTCTATTTATTGTAAAAATGTGTAAGAGGCAAATTTTGCTCATGTATTATTGTCATGCTCATTTTTTTCTGACTCAAAGGGACTCTGAGTTAACATTAGTCAATTCAGAAATAAAATCCCAACAAGATAAAACACTGGTTTAGACTTGTGATTCTCAAGAATTCAAACTAAAGAGCACAATATGTCCACAAATTTAGAGGACAACATACAGTAACAATCTCTGGTTGACAGAAGCCTACAGTGGAGTATATAAAACACATATTCAAATGACCAATTGGTTGTTTGCCATGCGTTCATATTACAAACAATAAGTGTAACAGCTGTGGTCATAGTGCACACTTGTAATCCCAGCATTTCTTGTACCAGAAGAAGGATCAGAAGTTCCCAGATACAAATTAGGTGAAGATCAGTCTGGGCTACCTCAGAGCCTGTCAGTAAAACTTAGCTAAACAAACACTAGCAATTATGTCAAACAGAGACCACATTAAAAATATTTCCTAAGATGTGGGCAAAAACTGAGGAATGGGAGCAAATGCTCAGCAATTGAGAACACTAGTTAATCTTCTAGGGGACATAGGTTTGATTTCCAGAATCGACATAGAAGCACAATGACCAACTTTAACCCCAGTTGCAAAGAATCTGGCATCTATGGATACAAGAAATCCCATTGGTACAGATATAACACATGCAAGCAAAGTTCAAACACATAAAAACATAAATAACAGCTAGTGTCTTCTAATAGGAAAGTTGCTAAGAGTGGAGCAGGAGGGGCTACATAATGTCTTGGGCAATAATAGAAACATAAATAAGCAATAATAGTATAAAACAAGTTCCAGGGTTGCATACATAGTTTCACTATGCTGAATTAGAGACAAGGGCATGCTTGGATCATATACTTAATTTCTTGCTCTCCTCATTTTTAACATGGGCTCCTACATTCACTGCAAACACCAAGTGATCCTAAGTCAGCTGACTAAGCAGGTCTAGGGACATGACAAAAGAAATCACTGAGTGTCCACACACGGATCACAACCTATTCTCAGTGGCCTAAAAGAACATATAGTGACTGCAGGAAAACTTTCTTTCTTTTTGGGGGTAGGGGCGAGAAGGAAGGGAGTGAGATGGGTTTCAAGCCAACTCTGTGGTTTTGGATGCTGTCCTGGAACAAGCTCTTGTAGTCCATGTTGGTCTCAAACTAACAGAGATCCACATGCCTCTGCATGCTGAGTGATGCCATTAAAGGCTTGCACCACCAACACCTGGCTTAAAACTTTTATTTCTCAATTTTATGTTTGACTGTACATTTCCGGTACATTATTACTGTTACCAAAAAGAAATTATAGCTTCCCTTTAACACACATAATCTCGATATATTTCCATAGCACTGAAAATATATCCCAAATTTAACTACTCTGAACTTGAAATTCCTAATTTCCAACTGAATGAGAGGAAATGTCCATCCCAATGATCATGTACCAGTAAGAAAGAGCTACATTTGTTAGCAGATTTTACATTTTCTGCAATACAAAATCAGTAATTTAGACATATATTAGCAAATAATAATAACTAGAAGATAAATGATATTATACTGACCTCACAAATGTAATCCCAGCTGTTGGAATTTAGCATGATTACCCCAAGTGTGAGGCCAATCTGGTTTACATATTTGTAATCCGGTACAGCTACCCATCAAAAATAGCTCAGATATACCCATTCATTGGTTAATTTAATTTTGAAAAACAGGGCAACTATAATTTCTAAAACATTCTTAGACTTTTTAAGAAAAAGAAATAAACTTCCTTACACACACTCTCAATCCTTTCCACAAGAAAATCCTGAGTTTTTATTAAAAGATCACACCTTAAAACTAAGAAGTCATCTCACAGGACAATTATACTCCTGTGAGAAAAGCAAAGATGAAGTAAAAACTAATACAAAATATTTACTAATCAAATATCCTGATTTGTTTACTGAAGTCATTCCAAAGACAAATATTCTCAGATATCAAACAATCATTTTTTTTTTTGGTTTTTCGAGACACGGTTTCTCTGGGGCTTTGGAAGCTGTCCCGGAACTCACTTTGTAGACCAGGCTGGCCTCGAACTCACAGAGATCTACCTGCCTCTGCCTCCCGAGTGCTGGGATTATAGGCATGCGCCACCATCTCCGGGCTGCTCTTATTTATTTATACATACAATATGAAGGAAAGCTGAGTAATAATGACGATTTAGAAGTAATTCCTATAGACAGGGGACAAAAGGACAAAAACCAAACATTATTCACACAGGTCTGAATGAAAAATCAAGACAGGACCCAGGACAGCCTCCAAAACAATAAAGAGATACCCTGTCTCAAACCCCACCCAAAAAATCAAAACAAACTAATTTTCATGACATCACAATACTAATGTCTTCTATACTTAAAACTAAAGAGTCTGTAAAATGTCAGTTTCCCCAACCATTGCAGCTTAACAAGGTGCTGATAGAGACTCTAAATGATTTTCCTATTCTACTGATATTAAGTGGAAAATTAATTTACTCATCTTCTACTGACAGGAACCAACATTTCCATATATTACACTTCACAAATATGTATTTTTAGCTACAACAGAGACTAGGTCAATGAGGTCAGAACTTGACAGAACACACTGCTATATCACACAAATGATAAATAACAAATTGAAAAAAATCAGTCTTGTGAAAATTTGTTGAATACATATATCCTAAGTATTTCTAAAATTCTAATACTGATTTTGAAAGTGTCTTGGTGGGTGAATGTGTGTGTATGTGTTTGTGTGTGCACATTTGTATGATATTTGTATTTCTGTGTTGTAGGAGGAAGTCTGATGCCGCCATTAAACATGTGACTTACTAAGTCTATGCCGCCATTAAACATGTGACTTACTAGAGGCGCATACAGATGAGGTAATAAAAGGGCGGGTTACCACACCGCTAACCACACCCACTTTAGGCAGGACTAAAGACATATACGGCTGGACGTAAAGACGTATACGTACGTAGGCGGAACTACGTCACTAGCCAGGCCCACTTTTGGGCATGGCTAGGGGCGTTACGGGGGAAGGCATAAAAGACAGCGCACAGGAAGTCTCGCTCTCTTTTCCTGGAGTTCGGCTTCCGGTTCAGTCGCTAGCTGAGATCTGCTGGGCTTCTCGGGTTTTGGTATCTTGTGAGTAATTTTCTACATAAAATACTTAGCGTTACTTTCAGTCATTGTGTGTCGCGTATCGTTACAGCGTCCGTAAAGCCAACATTTTGGTGTCAGAAGTGGGATTGGAATCGGGACCCAGGCGCTTCTCTCGGCCTGACCAGGCACACGTGGACTCTCCTTTCGCTAAGTTCCTCACCACTTCGCTCGGCAAGGCACGATTCCTGCCGCCAGGAACCAGCACCTTCTACCTGCCGGTAAGGTTAGGCGGAATTCCAAGGTTTCTCTCGTGGCCACGTGCTGTTTTACTGGCGGCCAGCTGACTCCGGCCACGTGCTCTTTCGCTGGCAGCCTGTTGATTTCGGCCTGAATTACTACATTGGTAACAAACGTAACTGCTTTATACAATGTCAACAGCTAACACTATGATGCAGGATGTTAAGAATTTTCTTGTTTTTTGTATGGATGGGATTTTAGAAAGGGTTGAGGACCTACCTGAAAGGTGCTTCCTACCCATGATGGTGATTATTAGCTTCATAATCAATATAATTTTGTTAATGAAATGGCTCAAAAATAGGAATAAACTTATACAGGTCATACAGTCATCGCAGGATAGTTTTGAAATCTTAATACAAAGGATTCAGGAAATGCAAAATTCATTGCAGGAGAGTAAGAAAGGGTTGGTAGAAAATATTCAGGATATTAAAAATGATAATGTAGGTCTGACGAACAGGTTTAAAGAGACGGAACACAAAATTGAATTATTTTCAGGAAAAATGTGTTCCATAGATAGAATTGAAAAATTGGAACATAATGTGGAAACATTTAACGACAAACACGGTTCCATGTTTGATGATTTCACTAGCAAATTACAAAGACTGGAACATAAAATTGAAATGCTAGCAGAAAAGAATTGTTCCATGTCTGAGAGCAATGGTAAACTAACTGATAGAATATCATTTGTAGAAGGCAGTTTACATGCTATTGAGGTACTTGCTAAGGATGAGAATATTAGAAATTTGGAATCACATGTAAATGATGAATGTAAAAAAATGAAAGATTCCATGACATCCTTAGAAAATCATTTGTCCCAAGAACTTCAAGAGCTCAGAGAAACAATGATGAATAGACTGCAGGATTTAGAAGACGCTCAATCTGATACTTCAGAATCAGAAATACAGGCAACAGGTCAGGACAGGAGTTTCCCAAAGCTTCTCAAATGCCGGAATGATTTCCCTAAGGTTGCTATGCGTTCCCCTATGGTTTTTCCAGTATCTGTATCAGAAAAACCAGCAACGAAAAAACAATCAAATGGTCCCATTGCTTATCACTGGGAGCCTATACAGATGAAGGATCTAAAAAATATTAAGGAGGCCATTGTCATGTATGGTCTTCATTCTCCCTTTGTCAGAGAGCTCCTAACCTCATGGGCTACTGTAAATAAAGTAACCCCAAAAGACTGGGCCCAATTAGCCTCTGCAGTGCTCGAAAATTCTTGCCAAATTCAATGGAGAGCTTTGTGGAGGCAAGAAGCAAAAGCAATTGAGATTCAGGAATTACAGAACGGTCAGGAAGTACCCCAAGACAAGATTCTTGGGGAGGGTCCTTACGCTGACACGCAGGTTCAATCTGCATATGACGAGCACATGTTGTCTTTGTGCCGTACAGCTGCGTTAAATGCCTTGGATAAGGTTTGTGAAACAGGAGAGATAATGCAACCCTACACCAAGGTATTACAGGGCCCAAGGGAAAGGTTCACTGAATTTTTAGAGAGATTATCCAGAGCAGTAGAGGTACAGGTAGCGAACCCAGAATCCAGGCGTCTTCTTATAGAATCTTTGGCGTATGAGAACGCGAATCCTCAATGCAGGCAGGTAATTTGGCCATTAAAAATAAGATCAGCGCCATTGGAGGAATGGGTCCTGCATACAGCGAACCTGGAATGTAAAAGTCAGGATACAGGAGCTTGGGTAGGTGAAGCTATTTCTACAGGCTTGAGGAGGCACCAGGATGCCAAATACCCTACCTGTGATGATATAGAGGCATGGGTAGGGAAGGCAATCTCAAAGAATTTAAATAGGCGTAAAGATGCAACATGCTTTAACTGTGGTAGAATAGGACATCTTAGTAGGAACTGTAGACAACGCATTCCTAGAAATAATGCTTTTACCAGGAATGCATCAAACAGAAGGCTTAAGCCTCCTGGTCTATGCAGGAGGTGTGGGAAGGGGCGCCATTGGACTGATGAATGCTTTTCCACAATAGACAGACAAGGTAGATCTTTACAGCAGGGAAACGGGGTTCAGGGACTCAACCGAGCCCCGAAAAGAGAAATTATCCGGTCATTCCCAGTGACAGTGGAGGACAGCCTCTCCCAGGACAATTAGAAGATCCACTGCCCATTGTAAATAATACGGCACTGGATAATACATTAGCTACAGAGGATGAATCAATTATATCAGGAGGAGGAAGATAACAGCACATCTACAAATTCATAGTCCACCATGGGTAAAGTACCTCCTAAAAGGAAAGAGAAGTGTTTTGTTTTTTGTATTCACAGGTAAACTCAGCAAAGAATACTGGACATATGGATTCCTGTAGAAGAATGAATAGCTACCTGAGGAACATCAAACACACACTGTGTGGTATCAAAGTCTAAATCTCTCTATATTGCTTTTTCATAGTATCCTTTTATCTTTATTTCTTCACATACCTCAGTTCCCATTCATTTAACTGAAGCTGGCTTTGGAGTTGGATTGGCTCTCCTACTCTAAACCCAAGCATATTATTTAAATACAATTCAGAATTTCTGTATTATATCAAAGAGCCATTGATATAAGACAGAAGAAATAAAATGAGGGACTGTTATCTATGGATTTCTTTTTCTGAACAGTCTAATTTCCTCCAGGTTTTCCATCTTCCCTATTGTCACCTCTTTTGTATGCATACATATGAAAGTTAAAATATTTCTTTGTTAACATTAATGTTTGAGTTTTCCAGAGAACAAGGTATTTCCTGACAGCAATCTTCAACTGCTTCCGAAAGAGAATGAGGATCCACTTCCTTGACTTCACCTGATTCGACTGGAGGCATCTGAATTGCCCCACATCATTGACTCCACCTGACAAGCACTATCCTGAAACTGGCTTGAAACTACATCACTCTACACATCTCCAGACCAAGAAACTGAAACAGCACATCTTCTACAATCTGACCAGAGCTTCAAGATAAGAGCTTCAATCAACACTAGAACCCTAGTCAGGAACTACAATCAAGCATCTCCTGCCATACTGAGACTGTCTGATCTACTGAGATTTTGTTATACTAACATTTTCTTTTCACAGGTCCCCATGAGGTTATCATCGTCCCATCTCAGCAGGAAGTTGTTTTGAGAATTCCACGCCCCTCTCCCTACTATTGATATTATAAGATTACACCTGTTAGTGTTAGTTTTCAATTATTTTAGAGTTGGGATTGGAAGGAGGTGTTCATATTTGAGTGTTTCTTTAAGATAAGTTTAGGTTTAGATAGAATAGATGTTTGATACATTTTGTTCATGGACACAAGTTAGTTGTCCTTTTTTAGACTAAAAGGGGAATTGTAGGAGGAAGTCTGATGCCACCATTAAACATGTGACTTACTAAGTCTATGCCGCCATTAAACATGTGACTTACTAGAGGCGCATACAGATGAGGTAATAAAAGGGCGGGTTACCACACCGCTAACCACACCCACTTTAGGCAGGACTAAAGACGTATACGGCTGGACATGAAGACATATACGTACGTAGGCGGAACTACGTCACTAGCCAGGCCCACTTTTGGGCATGGCTAGGGGCGTTACAGGGGAAGGCATAAAAGACAGCGCACAGGAAGTCTCGCTCTCTTTTCCTGGAGTTCGGCTTCCGGTCCAGTCGCTAGCTGAGATCTGCTGGGCTTCTCGGGGTTTGGTATCTTGTGAGTAATTTTCTACATAAAATACTTAGCGTTACTTTCAGTCATTGTGTGTCGCGTATCGTTACAGCGTCCGTAAAGCCAACACTGTGTGTATTATGTGCTTTATGTGATGTGTTTAGTTTTCTTTCTGAGTATGTTTGTACTAATGTTTATGTGTGTGTTTGCAGTGTGTCTGTGTTTTTGCATAAGGGGGAATTAATGTTTATGCATATGCAGTGTGAATATTTGTGTTTCTGTATGATAGAGAGGTTTTGTGTTGCAAATACATGTTTGATTTGCCAGTGCATGTACATAGTATACAATATATGTAGTGTCCAAAAGACAACTTTCAGTACTTGGTTCTCTCTATCATGTGTTGTCAGGAACAAGCTTATTGTACTTGTACAGCAACAGTATTTGACCTGGTGAGTCACAAATACACGTGAATAAACTTCATAAAATGATAGCAGGCACCTAAAGTCTATAAAAGCAAGCTGTCCTATGTGGTTATTTTAGAAACATACAAGAATTAATTCAGGTTTCATATTGATCCTGCTTAGGTCAACTTCATGAATAAGGGATTCTAATATTGAAAATAAATTTTATTAAAGCAACAGTTGCTACATTTACCCAATTCACAATATCCACAGGTCTATATAGTTACAAACATCAGTTTGAAACTTCTCTATGGCTAAATATTACAGAAAAGCCTTTGCCACACCATGGAGTTGGCAATTAAAGATGTACACAATTTATAATCCCACTCATTAGTATAGGCAGGTGACAGTGAAGACCTTAAACTTTAGAAACCACAGCATACTTGTATAAGCTTATAAACTGTCTTTGTGAAGATTCCTCATGATGCCAAGGAGAGAGTTCCTCCTATGAAACTCTAGAGCTACAAATTACACGTATGAATATTCAAACATTTTACTTAAAATAACATGTTTTTTAAGATTATTTTTTGAGACAGGATTTCTCTGTGGCTTTGGAGGGTGTCCTAGAATTTGGTCTTGTAGACCAAGTTGGTCTTGAACTCACAGAGATCTTCCTGCCTCTGCCACCCGAGTGTTGGGATGCACCAGAAATGCCCAGCTTAGAATTCCATTTTCTAGTATTCATCCAGTAACTGCTACAATTCATATTAACTAAGATGGTGTTGAGTAAGCTGGAGGAAGCTCTTCTTGCAATCCTGACAAGCACTAAATTTAGTTACCATTTCTCCAGACTAGTTGGGTTTTGTTTTCAAATACCCCATATTATCCCCCCAAATTCTGTGAATGGCACAATGGATGTAACCAAATGACATAAGTTTCTGGAGATGCTGTTATATAGCTCTCATTGCCTGAGTCACTTTCAATCATAACTCTACAAGAAATTGTGAACCTAGCTCTTCAGACCTAACACTATCTTTTATGAATGATTGGAATACATGACTCATAATCCAAGCACTAAAAAGGAGTGAAGAAAGCTGCCATGAGTCAGTGGCATTCCTGGGCTGGATAACAAAACAACAACAAGAAAATCACATTTCAGGCCCATATTTTGTACCATCTTTCTGATTAAATTCTCGAGCCAAACCAACTCAGGTAGTGAACAGGTTAACTTGGTTGATATCCTATGTCACTGTCCAACCTAGTGTGAATTTATGCTAGAAACTCAAGCAATGAATAAAGGTAAAACATGAGGAAACATTGCTTCCTAGCTATCTCTCTTGCCTTGTTATTTTCTAGTGCTATGCTAGCTCTCTTACCCAGCCCAGGCCTACTTGCTGAGAAATATGGCCAACTCAAAGGAATAGACTTCACACATCAATCATAATCAACACAAATTCTCTCAGACACAGCCATCAGATATTCTGATCTAAGCACACCCTCAACTGATGTTCACTCAGATGTCTCTAGGCTAGGACATGTTGACAGCTGAGGCTAATTGGGAAAAAGACCATGTATTAGAACACAGTGAAGAGTCTGTGTGAGAGACATTGAGGCAGAAAAGGGATACTGGGAATAATATAACTGTAACAAAAAATATATGTCAGAAATTTGAAACAGGCTTTAGAGCCATGAGCTCCAGACACTGGGATTTGTACTAAATCATAGCAAGTACTGCCCACATGGTTTCTTTGAGGCATACATTTTAACCTGGAAATCACAATCATGTTAGGAAGGGCCACAGCATTTTATCCAGTTCCTCTATTTTGCTTGAACTTCTGTAATTTTAGCAATTTTGTTTAATGATGAGTTTAGTTCTGTTTTTAATAACTACTTCCTTTTTAAAGATTTATTTATTTATTATGTGTAGGGAGAGATCTATGTACCCTTAGTGCTGACCATGCCTCCCAATAGCTGTTTTATCTCCCTTACATTCTCCATACATGTCCCCACGCACAAAGGTGTGTGGTCAGCTCTATGGGTAAGTAGATCTCTCCCTACAATTCCCATTTTAGTCTAAAGAAAAGATTTAGACTTTAAACAAAACTCAATTGTGCCAATACACAAAATGCCACAAACATGTATAAAGCATATATACATAGAAGATGATAAAGAAATTATAATCTACCGATATGCTATCCCAAGCATGTCTATCCCATCTAAAACCTAAACATATCTGAAAGCAGTGCCTAAGTCTGAATACATCTTTCCAATTATGAATAGAGTGTTCTTCCTGGGTGTATGCCTGCAAGCCAGATAAGGGTACCAGATCTCATTATAGATCCTTGTCACCCAACACATCACTGTGGGAAACTGAACTGAGGACCTCTGGAAGAGCAGTCACAGCTCGTAGACTCTCAACCTTCTCTCAAGCCCATGAATTCAGTTCTTTACCCACACAGTTTAACAGTGGAGTGCTCCTCTACACAGGAAGTCTTGTTTTCAAGCTCCACATGATTAACTCGAAGTGCATTGAAAATATAAATAGTACACTTTGCAAGTGCAGAACTTCTGAAGACAAAAAAGGGACCACAGCTCTCTGTGTTTGGCAAATCTGTTTGATAGTGACAGGACAAGCACTAAGGGTGCCTACATTTAACAGTCATGTCGCGGCAGGAAGATGGCGGCGGTAGTGGAGGTATGAGCGGACCCGGGTCTCTGCCGCTGGCTTGGCTCTTCCCTTCTTCCCTCCTCCCTCCCTGCCTGAGGTTGGCACCTAGGGGGCCGAGTTCAGGTGGCGGCGCCGGGCGCAGCGCAGGGGTCACGGCCACGGCGGCTGACGGCTGGAAGGGCAGGCTTTCTTCGCCGCTCGTCCTCCTTCCCCGGTCCGCTCGGTGTCAGGCGCGGCGGGGGCGGCGGCGGCGGGCGCGCTTCGTCCCTCTTCCTGTTCCCTCCCACCCCGGAGCGGGCACCCTTGGCTGTGTCATCCCCCGACCCTTCACCCCAGGGGCTGGGCGCCTGCACTGGCACAGCTTGCGGAGCGGGGGCCGGTCTCCTACTCGCCTGTCGCGCCTCCATGTCGGATAACCAGAGCTGGAACTCGTCGGGCTCGGAGGAGGATCCAGAGACGGAGTCCGGGCCGCCTGTGGAGCACTGCGGGGTCCTCAGCAAGTGGACAAACTATATTCATGGGTGGCAGGATCGTTGGGTAGTTTTGAAAAATAATACTTTGAGTTACTACAAATCTGAAGATGAGACAGAATACGGTTGCAGGGGATCCATCTGTCTTAGCAAGGCTGTGATCACACCTCATGATTTTGATGAATGTCGGTTTGATATCAGTGTTAATGATAGTGTTTGGTATCTTCGTGCTCAGGACCCAGATCACAGGCAACAGTGGATAGATGCCATTGAACAGCACAAGACTGAATCAGGATATGGATCTGAGTCCAGCTTACGTAGACATGGCTCAATGGTGTCACTGGTGTCTGGAGCAAGTGGCTATTCTGCTACATCCACATCTTCATTCAAGAAAGGACACAGTTTACGTGAGAAATTGGCTGAAATGGAAACTTTTAGAGACATCTTATGTAGACAAGTTGATACTCTCCAAAAGTATTTTGATGTCTGTGCTGATGCTGTATCCAAGGATGAACTTCAAAGGGATAAAGTGGTAGAAGATGATGAAGATGACTTCCCTACAACTCGTTCTGATGGAGACTGCTTGCACAATACCAACGGTAATAAGGAAAAATTATTTCCACATGTAACCCCCAAAGGAATTAATGGTATAGACTTTAAAGGGGAAGCGATAACTTTTAAAGCAACTACTGCTGGAATCCTTGCTACACTTTCTCATTGTATTGAATTAATGGTAAAACGGGAAGAGAGCTGGCAAAAAAGACATGATAAGGAAATGGAGAAGAGAAGACGATTGGAGGAAGCATACAAAAATGCAATGGCAGAACTTAAGAAGAAACCCCGTTTTGGAGGGCCTGATTATGAAGAAGGCCCAAATAGTCTGATTAATGAAGAGGAGTTCTTTGATGCTGTTGAAGCTGCTCTTGACAGACAAGATAAAATAGAGGAACAGTCACAGAGCGAGAAGGCCAGGTTACACTGGCCTACACCTTTACCATCTGGAGATGCCTTTTCTTCTGTTGGAACCCATAGATTTGTACAAAAGGTTGAAGAGATGGTACAGAACCACATGACTTATTCATTGCAGGATGTAGGTGGTGATGCGAATTGGCAACTGGTTGTAGAAGAAGGAGAGATGAAGGTATACAGAAGAGAAGTCGAAGAAAATGGGATTGTTCTGGATCCTTTGAAAGCTACCCATGCAGTTAAAGGTGTTACAGGACACGTGGTCTGCAATTACTTTTGGAGTGTTGATGTTCACAATGACTGGGAAACTACTATAGAAAACTTCCATGTGGTGGAAACATTAGCTGATAATGCAATCATCATTTATCAAACGCACAAGAGAGTATGGCCTGCTTCTCAAAGAGATGTGCTGTATCTTTCTGCTATTCGAAAGATCCCAGCCTTGACTGAGAATGACCCTGAGACTTGGATAGTTTGTAATTTTTCTGTGGATCATGACAGCGCTCCTCTGAACAATCGATGTGTCCGTGCCAAAATCAATGTTGCTATGATTTGTCAAACCTTAGTAAGCCCACCAGAGGGAAACTAGGAGATAAGCAGAGACAACATTCTGTGCAAGATTACATATGTAGCTAATGTGAACCCAGGAGCATGGGCACCAGCCTCTGTGTTAAGAGCAGTGGCAAAACAAGAATATCCCAAATTTCTGAAACGTTTTACTTCTTACGTCCAAGAAAAAACTGCAGGAAAACCAATTTTGTTTTAATATATTCAGTGACTGAAGCAAGGCTGTGTGACATTCCATGTTGGAGAAAGAAAGAAGAAAAATTGAGTTCTCTAAGCTGGAACGCAGGATCTACAGCCTTGTCTATGGCCCAAGAAGAAACATTGCAATAGTAAAGCTGGGTATCCAACACTAGCCATCTCCTGATAGATCTCCTTGCTCAGCGTGTAATTATAAATACATGTAAAATCACATGTATATGGCTATATTTTTATTTGCTTGCTCCTAGGAGAGAAAAAAATTAACTTTGAATTACAACTACGAATTAATTGCTTTAATTTTGGGGAACTTTTTCAGAATTTTTTATTTACTGTGGTCCAGCCTAAAGTGCTCAGTTGTATCAAGTTTTGTGCACAAAAGAAAAGCACAGAAGTTGAATGCACCTGAGGCTTGTGCTCTCTGTGCACCAAATATTCAGATGGGCTTTTACAGGCCTACAGTCTGCGTCTGTGTCTAGAGGTTTTTGACTTTTTGCTTTGTATAATCATAGAATCTATTGCTGCTGATTTCTATAAGGATTCATGTTGTATGTCTCTTCATAACTGAGGACTGTCGATAACCTGTGATTTTGCCTTTTCTATTGTCTTACTCCCATGAAGAACATTGGTTCTGATGGAGAAAGAATGAAAAGCTTTATTTTCTCCCCCAGATATCTTTATATTTTTATTATATATTTTAGTTGTGTACTATATGCTACCAACATTTTTCAGTTTGTTACGAACACAATTTGGTATTCCTAAATTGGTTCTGCCTGCCTCCAGTCAGAAACATCTGTATATTTCTTGTGGGTATAAGTACTTTATAATACAATGGTCAGGATAAAATTAGTTCATATTTTTCCTGAGATTTGTAAGAAAATATATGGTATTATTGTTAAACCAAATCAAACTGTTTGAATTTGACATTTGATTTAATATTTCTAGTATTCTGTAACAAATATGTTAATTTTTCTAGCTTGAATCACTTTAAATGATATATCGAAAGGTATACATAGAAAATCTGAGCAATGCTCCCATTTGCCTCTTGATCATAAAATTTAGCAGAACAGTAGGATTCCACACTATTCAAACTGAAATGCTTTCTTTAGTTTCTATAAGAACCTAACATGTAAAATACCTAGTTTCTATAAGAACCTAACATGTAAAATACCTGACTTAGTTGTAGTCCTCTGTGAAAAACTTTGAAACATGGAGTTGAGGCAAGGAATGGTACTCACTGAAGTTGAGATGACTGCCCACTTCAAACTCTTCATTGTGTTTACAAGCAGATGTATTTATGTATATCAGAGGCATTTGTAGATGCTTTGCTGGCGTGTTCCTCTCCTTAGAAACACAAAAATCAGACCCCTTTTGTAAAGCAGAAAGTCATGTCATGTAAAACATGATCTGTATATATTCCATACGTGGAAATGGAATCTAAATGATAAATGCAAGGTGTGATAATTTAATGATGGGATTAGTCTGATCAATTAATATGCACAATCCTGGAAGTGAATTACTTGCATCAGATATAATGATATTTATTACTCTGTACAGAGAGAAAAGTACATATAAAACATAGAGCTTACATTACATGCACGCAGTTTCATGTCCCATAAATCTTTTATATTTTTAATTTACCTTTCTCTAAATGATGTGCATGGAATATGCCTTATTACAGAAATGCTATTCATAATTTGACTCTGTGGAAAAGTGCCTATATAGTGGTAATGCTAGGAAGGCAAGAAAGACAGATTATCATACCAGTTTACATCACCAGTTAACATTTTATATTGTGATGTTTAAAAAAAGAAAAGTTTATACCTCAAATGTGTATTTTATTTTACAATCAGCTGTGGGGTTGGGATGGGAGAACTTGGAGGGTTGGGAGTGAAAGTTTATTTGCCGTAGGCACTGGTGGGAATCTTTAAAAAAAAACAAGGAAAAAACTCTACACCCACTATAAATGTTCCTCTGTTTGCATCTCTGGTAACTATGATGAACCAGACAAGTAACTCTTTCATAACTAAATTGGAAAGTTTTATTTACAAAGATATGCAAGTTTCTGAAACAGTATCTGAATCTAATTATCACCAGTTGCATTTGCGCTAAATGTGGTGATAGACTTTTTCAATTTACTCTGTGAATAAAATGTTACACTGAAAATGTTTATATTTAAAAAAAGATAAGAAATGATACATTTTACCTTTCAATAATTGCACTTGTACTTCATTGGCATTAATCCTGCCCAATCAGATTTAGAACTGGTTCAGAAATGTGTAGAGTATTCAAAAAAGTCAAAGTGAGGAGGAGCACTGGCCATTTTTTTATAATATTCAGTCCCTCAAGAATTACTTTCATTTGGCTAATTCCTACATACTGAATATTTATGATGTTTCTTCATACATGGGTATTTCGCTTTATCTAAGCCCCCATTCCATGCCCCCCCAAACAAGCCCCTGTGCTCAATTCTCATGGATTATTTTCTGCTATGTATGTTAGACACCTGAAAAATATTGATAATGTGGGGATTTGTTCCTGCATGTGAGTGAACTGGATGAGACAGCAGAGTGTTCGTTCCCCTTGGGACTGAGGACTCTGTATTTGAGGTGGAGAAACTTGATGTGGTGTTTCTACAGGAGGAGCAGCAGAGGAAAGGGGGTACCGGTACCTAAGAGAGGTTTGAGGAGGAAATGAAGAAAAGGAAACATGGCTTTCTCATCTGTTCGTTTTCATGACTAATTTATACATCTATACAATATCAGTGTCAGTTGCTACTGAAAATTTTAGCTGGGCTGAGCTGGTTCGCTTGTGAAATTGTGCTGGTTATCTTTATGCTTATCAGTTATTTGTCTGATCAGACACTTTAACGGTATTTAGTCCAGGCTGTACAGATGATGTATTTGAATTGTTGTCATTGTTCATCTACAGAGTCAAAACATAATCATTTTCAAAGTACTTTGGGAGTGTGTAGAGTGTAACTATAATAGCTTTATGATTCTGATGATTTTTAAAAAAAATAAAAGATGGATCTTCCATGTTACAATCACAAAATTAAAACCAGTATTTAAAAGTGGAGAAGTATTAAAATATTATGGACAAATAAAAAAAAAGTCATGTCAATAAGGATATTTCAAAGCACAGTCCCAATACCAATGCTGTGCATATGCACAGCCAGCAAACTGAACATACTCAAGAACCCACCAGCTGGCCCAGAAAATTGCAAATTCCATGCAGGCTGTTAGGATCACATGGAAATATACCGGGGCATACAGGACCATTAGGACCATACAGGACAATGCAAGACCAGGCAGGAACATGGCAAACTCTGCTTCTAGTCTCATGAGTCAAAAGGATGTGATAGACATCTATGTAATATAACCACTAAATATTAAGAATATTCTTTTGCACAACAATCTATGGAACTATCTCAAAAATTCGCCAAAATAATGAATAAACACATCTATAAGTTATTAGAAAAGTGAAATAACACCCTGAATACTACAAAAACACTATGAATTAAAGCTGGATATCAACAATAACAACAGGTAATAACAACATGTAAAACTCATGGAAGCTAAACAACTCATTAACAAGTGAGACAGGAAATCAAGAGAGAAATCAAGAATGAGAGTGAAAACACAGCATGTCTGAAACAAGGGACACAATGAAGGCAGTTCAAAGAGGCAAATTCAAAGCACTGAATGCCTACATAAAAGTACTAGAGTGATTTCTCATTAATATCTTCAATACAAACTAGACAGCACTACAAAAACAATACTCAATATTGTATGTATAAATAAATAAGAACAGCCGGGCATTGGTGGTGCACGCCTTTAATCCCAGCACTCGGGAGGACGAGTCAGGCAGATCTCTGTGAGATCGAGGCCAGCCTGGTCTACAGAGACTTCCAGGACAGCCCCCAAAACAAAACAGGGAAACCCTGTCTCAAAAACAAACAACAAAAAAAAAAAAACAAAAACAAACAAGAAAAAATAAGAGCACTGGAAAACCAGGAATAAAATCAATGTGTTAGAAAAGCACAGCAACAGGAATAACCAAAGGAAGAATAAGCAAAATGCCATGTTGTTTTCACAAATAAATTGATTAAATGGCAGCCACTTAGACAAATTAGTCAACATGAGAGAGAATATGTAAATTACTAATTTGATATGAAAGAGATGAATTTACATGGGATTCTGAGGGAAGTGAGAGAATCATAAGGACATACTTTTACATTTTTTTTTCATGAAACTTGAAAACCTAAGAACAAAAAACACAAAGGTGGTATTTTGTCCTGATGTGTTTGACCTATGAAAGTGAAAACACATCTGCACAACTATGCTCATAGCAGCATTATTTGTGATAGCCAAAATCTGGAAGCAATCTAGATACCCCTCAACTGAAAAATGGATAGAGAAAAGTTGGTAAACAATGGAGTATTACTCAGAAAAAAAAAAATGTAATCTTGAAACTTGCAGGCCAATGGATGGCACTAGAGGAAACCATTCTGAGTGAGATAACCCAGTCACAAAAAGGCAAGCATGGTATGTACTCATTCACATAAAAGAACACATACTGGACAGAAACTGTATGAATCTAGTCAATGTGGTTAAGCATATTCACATGTCAGCAGTCTTAAATACCATAAAATATCACATAACCTAGACTGACCCTGTGAGTGAAACCAATGACGTAAAACCTGTGTAAGAAATCACCCTGCAGAGAAATCCCTTATTTGTAAGCAGTGTGATAAAGCTGTGCACTCTGCATAACTCAATAATCTGTGAGCTCCTGAAATTTTTAATACTGAAGGAAGTCTTGGTATAAAGGATTTGATAAGATCTTCAATGAACAGACATTTATTTACACAAGATTCTGCAGGGAAAAACATCTGACATGTGTCACCAATCTGCTCAAGCAATGTGTTGTCTCTGTTGTGTTTGTACTTGCAAACTCTTATGTACATGGTTCTATAGGTTCGCTGATAAGGTAACCCTTTTTTTTTTCCAGGCTTTTCATTAATTGCTTAAACAAACCCTCTTAGTGATCGGGCTATTGGTCTAAATTCAGTCCTAAATTCCTGCTTTCTGTTCCATGAACCAATGCATGATGACGGGAAACTATTAAGACTTTAAAGGCCTCAACCCCTGGGATACAGGAATGAGTGCGTACAAGAGAAAATCTTCACCTTTGAAAATCTGTTTGGTTAGAGAATTGATCGAATTCAATTATGTGATGTCAGTGTTTGGGTTTATGATAGGCCATGCATGTTCCCAAGAAGGGTAGACCCACGAGTTTTTGTGTAGCAGACACTACATATAGTTCTCAAAAAAAAAAAAAAAAACAACCTGACCTGGTTTCTGGCCATGAACTTGTAATAATTTTGCTCATCCACATCTATAACCCTGTTCATATTTTAAATCCTTTTTTGTAACATCTTTATATAAGGTAATGGGGAAGAAGTCACAGAAGAGAAATCCCTAATCTTTTTTTTTTTTTTTTTTTTTTTTTGGTTTTTCGAGACAGGGTTTCTCTGCATTGTTTTGGAGACTGTCCTGGAACTCGCTCAGTAGACCAGGCTGGCCTCGAACTCACAGAGATCCGCCTGCCTCTGCCTCCCAAGTGCTGGGATAAAAGGCGTGCGCCACCAACGCCCGGTGAGAAATCCCTATTCTTGTCAACAATTTTTAGAGAATTTAGAATTCATACTCATGTTCATTTTCAATAAAATATTTTTTTCACGTAAGGACAGGTGTCAATGAGTTCACTAGACCCAAGATAAATGATTAATTGGTGTTTTATTATGGAACAACTTACACAGATAATTAAAAAAAAAGAGTCATCGAGGCATTTCTGCTAGAGAAGATGCAATCTCTGTCTTTCTGACACCCAAGAGGGACAGAGAGACAGAGGGAAGAGAGATAGAAGGTAGTGAGAGAGAAGGAGATAAGGAGAGAAGAGAGATAAAGAGAGACAGACAGAGAGGGAAGAGAGAGGGAGAGAGAAATATATAGACAGAGATGAGACATCAGAGGGAAAGAGAGAGGGAGACAGAGAGGAGAGAGAGGTGAGAGAGAGACAATGAGGGAGAAAAGAGAAAGAGAGACAGAGAAGGAGATGGAGCTAGAGAGAGGGACAGAGAGGAGATGGAGAGATACAGAGAGGAGGGAGAGAGACAAAGAGGGAGAGAGAAGAAAGAGGGAAGGAGAGGGAGACAGAGAAATGATGAGAGAGAGGAGAGACAGAGAGAGGAGAGACAGAGGACAGCGAGAGGGAGAGAGAATTTCCCCAGTTTCTCCACATTCCTTCTGTCAGTTACCCAGAACCAAAGACACAGCACAGTAGACTCCTGCAGATCCCTCCCATCTGACTGGTGGCTCCACTAGCGGCTCTGGTTGGATGGTGAGACCTGAGTGACAGGACCAGGTGAACAGAAGAGACACAGCACAATGGTTTAATCTGAGCAAAGAATACCTGTGTGACACCAGGGGAACGGAAAACGAGATTCCTAGAGGGGAATCCTGAGGTGAGGGCTTTTACCACATGACCTGTCAGTCCCCCCAACCCTCTGTGCATGGAGCCGGCAATAGTGGGCTTTTCAGGGGTGGAGTCTGGACTGAGGTGACTGCATGTGAAGACCTATCATTGGCATCTTGAGGGCAGGGTTAGGAACAGAGCAACCAAACATTCCAACCTCTCTGCATAGATACAGAAGCTGCTAGGGTTTCCACCTAAACAATCTAGACTCCCTGGGTACAGGGGCCTCCGTTTAATTCTGGCTTCTTCTAGCTGAAAAGGGACAGTATGGGAAGGGATGAGTCAGGACTAGGGTCTCACATTCAGCAGGAGGTAGGGGGAGAATTATTCACTTAGCTGCCATCCTGCCACCCTGTAGACCTCAGGCATCGGTTCCTTGAGGAGGCAAAGAATGAAGGTTGGGTTAACCTTCCACCATAACAGGGAGGTGCAGGTGGAGAGAGGCTGCTGTGAGTCCAATCTGTGTTTGGCTTCACTGATCCAATCCCAGCTCTCAAGGTGGCAAGGGCAGACACTCCCCTGTAGTCACCTCAGTTCAGACTCAGCAATTAAAAAGCCAGCCATTGTCAAACAGAGAAGGGGAAAAGGACCAGAGCTCCTGAACAAATTGGGAGCATGTGGGGGGAGGGGAGAGGGAATTTGGAGAAAGAGAAGGGGAGAAAAGGAGGGAGGAAGACATGAAAGAGCAGGAAGTTTGAGTCAGGGGAAGAATAGAGGAGAGCAAGAAAAGAGAGACCATAATAGAGGGAGCAATTACAGGTTTAAAGAGGAATCTGGCTCTCTAGGGAATTGTCCAGAGATCTACAAGGATGAACCCAGATAAGAGTCTAAACAATAGAGGAGAGGCTACCTTAAATGCTCTCCCCTGATAATGAGATTGATGACTACCTTATATGCCACCCTAGAGCCTTCATACAGTAGCTGATGGAAGCAGAGGCAGATACCCACAGCTAAACACTGAGTGAACTCCTGGAACCCATTTGCAGAGAGGGAGGAGTGATGAGCAATGGTGTCAATACCAGGCTGGGGAAACCCACAGAGACTGCTGACCTGAACAAGGAGGAGCTCATGGACCCCAGACTGACAGCTGGGAAACCAGCATAGGATGAAACCAGGCCCCCTGAACATAGGTGTGAGCTAGGCCTCTTAAGGTGGTACCAGTGTTTATCAAACTGCACAAATGGACTTTGGGTGGCCACACCCCTTGGAGTGACACTCTCTTAGACTACATACATGGTGGAAGGCCTAGGCCCTGCCCCAAGTGACTTGACAAATTTTAATGATCCCTCACTGAAGACCACACCATCCCTGGCGAGTGGACTGAGGTAGCATTGTGTTCAGTGAGGGGTGTATGAGGATGTGAGGTAGATGGGGGCTGGGAGTGATATGTAAAATTAGATAGTTTCTAATTTAAATAGAATTCATATAGTAAAAAAAAAAGTAACAGGGGAAACAGGGTCATAAATACCAGAGCTAACAATTGCTGGCGCCATATCCATGAAGGACTAGAGATTAGGAGAAGACCCAGGACCTGCTGAGGCGCTTGCAGAGGGTAGAAGAAACATGGAATGGGGAGTAGAGGAAGGTAGCTCTAAATTCTGTCTAAGGCCACATGACCAGTTGCATAATGAGTGTTATAGCTGATGTGAGTGCTTCTGTTGTATTTTGTGAATGATGTATTCATACAGATATCTGTATGTGGCAATATTCAGGCATCTGCACTGGTTTGCCTTTGAGGTTCTGACAGGACATGCCCTCAGCTGCAGCCACTAAGAGCATCGCCTGTGCACATCCACGATGTTGGCTTTTAAAAGGGCCCTGAACCCTCAGGCATGAATGGAGCTTCTGGTAATGGATCAGTGTTTATCCCTGGTGTACAAATTGACTTTGGGAGCTTACTCCACCTGGTGGGATGTGAATGCGGGTGGTCCTCCGTCCTGCCTCGGTTGACATGACAGATTTTGGGGATCCCCCATGGAGTGCCTCACCCTCCCTGGGAATAGAGGGAAGATGGAATTGGGATTGGGGGCTGTTATGGGGCAGGGGATGGGGGAAGGGAGAGGGACCCAGGATTGACATGTGAAGCAGACTTATTTCTAATTTAAATAAAAAACTTAAAAAATAAAATAGCAATGAAATAAAATAAAAGTGACCTGACCACCTTGTTCCTGTCCAATTCTCTCATCCCCTCTGTCTGTCTGGTCCTCTCTCTGTCTTCCTCTGTGTGTCTCTCTCTCTGTCTCTCTCTCTCTACTCTCTGTCTTTCTCTCTCTCTCCCTCTCTACTGCTACTCTCTCTCTGTCTCTCTCCTGCTACTCTCTTTCTCCCACTCTCTCCTTCTCTCCATTTCTCTCTCTCCTGCTACTCTCTTTGTCTGTCTCTCTCCCTCTCTGTCTCTCTTTCTGTTACTCTGTATCTCTTTCTTCCTGCTACTCTATCTTTCTTTCTCTGTCTCCTGCTACTCTCTATCCTCTCTTTCTCTCTCTCTGCTTCGACTCTCTTTCCTTGCCTCTGTTTTCTCTTCTGACTTTCTCACTTCAGACACCATTCTCCCTTCTCCCACTTGCACTTTTCCCATTTACTTTATTCCCCCAATAAAATTCACATGACATCTCTCTGTCACACATAATGCATTCTTAATGTCAACAGTATTTTCCTTCAGATTCCTTATCACATGTGGTAGCAACGATAAAGAGAATATCAGTGGTTATCAGATTTCAGTTTGAGTGATGAGAAAGATATCCCCCAAAGGACATTGACACAATTATAAATATATACAGCATTTATAATTGTCTGTGTGATAGTCTTGTTTTGTTTAAGCATAATTATGACCTGGTTATTGTTTTCATTTGGAGATTTATCATGATAAATGTTTATATGATTGTGTGTCAAGTTGACAAGGGATGGAATGTGATGTCTATACTTGGTTGTCAACTTGACTGTATCTGGTATTTATATAATTCATAAATAGAGGGCAGAGTTGTGATCTGAACTCTGAGGCAGGAAGATGACATGCCTTTGACCCAGATTCTGAGGCTGGATGACACATGCCTTTAATCCAGATCTGGATGATGGAAGGCACACCTTTAATCTAAGTCACACCTTATGCTGGAAGGAAAATGGAAGAAGGAAAGTAGTGTGTTAGTTCCTTGTCTGCTTTCCCTCCACTTGTCAGCACATCCATTCCTTCACAGGCAGTGAATCCTGCTTCTTTGGGATTCCATTATATAAAAAAATTAAAAAGAACTCAGAGACACGAAGCCTTAAGGGACCAATCAACTCTAGATTCTTCAGTTTTTCATTTACTGCTGTCCATTGTTGGACTGCAGCCTTTGAGGCATTCCTGGAAATCCCAACACACACGTATGTAGACAGATAAATCAATAGACAGATAGATAGATAGAGATAGAGAGATAATAGATGATACATAGATGATAGAAAGATATGGATGATAGATATTGATAGATGATGCAGAGATAAATGACATATAGATATATAGATAGCTAGATAATAAACAATAGATGATAGAGATAGATGATAGACATTAAATAGATGATAGATATAGATAGATAGATACAGATAATGATAGATAGATGATAGATATAGAATGATGATGTATAGATTGATGTTAAATTTTATATTTAGAAATACAGATTGATGAGGAATAGAGATAGAGGTAGATGATACACATGTGTAGATATGTGATAGATAAAAAGGGATAGACATAGATAGACTGATGATTGATAGATATACACAGATGATAAGTATATACATAGATGCTACAGATAGAGATAAATAGATGATAGAGATAGATACATAGATGACAGACATAGAAATATAGATATAGATAGATGATATGTGTATAGATATAGATAGATGATAGACAGACAGAAAGAAAGGTAGATAGATGGACAAAGAGATTCTATTTTTAATTGCTGTGACTAGAGAATCCTGACTAATACTGTGGGGTTTCCAATTAAATAAATTTCTATACTAATTTTAGATTTATACTCTAACTACACATCAGAAATACCTTTACCATATACTTTAATACCACAATACATAAATTTGCAGCAAATATCATTTTCTAGTATATAAAGCTAAAGAAAAAGGGAGACAGTGAATCATTGGGTTGGGTGTTATTTCTGATGAAAAGTTTCTAAAATAATAAAAGTCATTAGACACATGGCTAAATTTGGTTACCTTTTTGTCAAGTTCATAGATACTTGTTACTTAGTGTAAAATTACTTGTTTATTAACTTAATCTTATAAGCATTCATTTTGGAAACTTATTAAAGCTTCAAAAGGAAAATCCATCATCAAAGTTCCAATTACAAAGGAAAGAGAGGGGCTGGAGAGATGGCTCAGAGGTTAAGAACACTGCATGTTCTTCCAGAGGTCCTGAGTTCAATTCCCAGCAACCACATGGTGGCTCACAACCCTCTATAATGAGATCTGATGCCTTCTCCTGGGATACAGGCATGTTCACAGATAAAAGACTGTATGCATAATAAATAATTAAAAAAAAACAAAGGAAAGAGAAAGTAAACTCTGTCTCCAGTTGTAAAGCCACCAATTATAAATGTAGTTAAAGGACTGAATGATGGAGATGGATAGATGGTGCAGCATTTAAGAACATTGGCTGCTATTCGGGAGGACCTAGATTCAATTCTCAGCTATCATATGTCTTTAGATACAGTTCTAGAATACCTCACACCCTCACACAGACATACATGTAGGCGAAACACCAGTGCACATAAAATAAAAATAAACAGCATTGAATGAAATTTAACATCACCTTCTAAATGGAGATAACTTGTTCCAGTGTCATCCTGACTTAATGGATTTTCCAGAGTTATGTTTGTACAATACCATCACCTGGCTACATTGGTTTGTTTTTGGTTTTGTTTTGTTTTGATTTTTTTTTTTTGGTTTTTCGAGACAGGGTTTCTCTGTATTGTTTTGGAGACTGTCCTGGAACTCGCTCCATAGACCAGGCTGGCCTCAAACTCACAGAGATCCGCCTGCCTCTGCCTCCCAAGTGCTGGGATTAAAGGCGTGCTCCACCAACGCCCGGCTGTTTTGATGTTTTTAAGAAAAAGAGACATGTCTGATCCTGGCAGCACCAATATACCTCAGAGAACATAATGGGCATTAATGAAATTCCACATGGGTTTTACATTCTTTATCGCAAAACTAAGCCATTGGACAAAAAAGTGCTCTTGCCTCAACTGCAGACAGTATGCTGACCAAATTGGGCCAGCAGGACACAAAAGAGAGTGAGTGCCAAACCTTCCTAATACAAGGTGGGACAGTTCTTCACAAATACTGCCTCATAGAAAATTCTATCACATATGCTAGGCCGGTAGGCCAAAGATGAATGAGTAGATGATACAGAGGATCCTTGGATGATTCTGCAAGCAGCCAGCAGTTTCTGCCATTTCTCCCAATTTTTGAAAGTTTCTCACTTGTACTTCCTGTTTACTTGGGTAATGTTATTCCCTTCTTGTGTTTCTGATGGATTTGAAGACTTTATAGATACAGTTGTAGTTTTTTTTCATCAGTTTCAGAAAATAAATTCACTTGTGAAATGTAAAGTATATAAGGTTGAGAAATGCGAAAAGATAGTTTTGATAATGCAAGTTAGAATATACAGTGAATTATCCACAACCTCTAGGACTGAACAAAATAGCATAGATACTCCTGTATTTTCTTCTGAATTTGTCAAATGCTGATGGGCTAGACATGGTTGATGCATTTATTCCCTGTGTATACTGGATATAGTTATTGAACTTATTGCATAGTTTTTCTTATATTAGTTATAACCTTTCTTACTTTAGACAAAAAGGCGACACGTGGTGATATTTTGTTTTTGCTCCTTGAAGGCCTGTATTCATGGAGTTCTTTGATTGTTCTTCCAGGACCAACCACAGGCCAAATCCAGTCTATAGAAAGCTGAAGGTGGAGCATAAGCTGGTCTTGCTGAACATTCAGAACTCTACAGGTTCCTGTTCTAGAGTAGGAACCAGGGCAGGGACCCCTGTGCTGTGTCGTTAAGCACACTCTGACCCTTAAGGAAGTGCTCTTGTCACTCAATCCTCACCAGCCAATCAGGGTCACGGGGCCAACCCACCAGTCACAAGTCTCTCAGGACATTTCCTGGAGACATGCTGCAGGCTTGTTTTCATAGCAGGACAAGTCCCAGGGGATTGATTGCTGTGCTGTGAGTGCTGCTGTAGGGGATATGAGGGGAGCGTGGAGGAGCTCTGAAGCCACAGCATGGTGAGAAAGGGGATGCTATCCCATTATGTGTACGACAGGATGTAGAGGCTTGGGAGAAAGTGTGGCAGGTCCTCCCCCAGAACAAGGCTGGATGGGAACCTGTAGCCACATTCAGTGCTCTGTGAGGTCCCATGGGGTCCTAATGACTCCCCAAACCCTGGTGCTGGCCTGTGAATCCTTCAATTTATGGGCCGCATTTGTGGAAAGCATTCTGATCAGGGAGCTTTGTTTAGACACATCTTTGTAGTTAACACCAACGTGCTCTTGGTGCATGCAGAAGGCAAATTGTCAAACTTGAAACAACTTAGTTTCTCTATTGTCTTCTAGATGCTCTGTACTTTACATTTGATGTTTAGGTATAAGATCAATTCAGAGTTCATTTTGATATGGTGTAAATGGCATTCATTTTCCTTCTTTTTTATACTTATTTATTTTTGGATTTTTGAGACAGAATTTCTCTCTATAGCTTTGGAATCTGACCTGGGACATGCTCTATAGCGCAAACAATCCCAACGTCACATAGATTTGCCTACAGAGTGCTGGGATTAAAGGCATGTACCACCAATGCCTGTCTCTTGCTTTATATATATATTTTTAATGATTTATTTACTTATTATGAATACAATATCATTCCCCCATATATGTCTGCACACCACAAGAGAACAAAATATCTCATTGTGGATGGTTGTGAGCCACTTTGAGGATGGTGGGAATTAAACTCATGACCTCTGGAAGAACAGTCAGTGCTCTTAACCAATGAGCCATCATTCCAGCCCCTATTTTTGTTGTTTTTTTTTATTTGTTTGTTTGTTTTGGAGACAGGATTTCTCCATGTAGCTTGGCAGTCAGACCTGCAGTTTGCTCTCTAGAGCAGGCTAGCCCCAAACTCATGGAGATCTGCCTGCCTCTTCCTCCCCAGTGCAAGGATTAAAGCATGGGACACTAAAGACATCTGTAATGGTATTGTCATGTTGGATCACACTCCACTATTAAGCTGTGATGTTGGAGAGTAGAGTTTTTGATATAAAGAATTTACCAATCTTTAGGGAATAGTAAATCCTGCAAAATAGAATTTACCTGAGGGAGTGCTGACTCTAAAATATCCTGAAGATAACTGGTATGCTAACCAGGACTGTTAGAGGTTAGGATGCTAAAATATGCATTTATTCTCCATGACTGTCCAGACATATGGCTCCAAACCATGACAAATGAGAAACCCCTGATTTACAAACAGGCCATAGGCCCATCCCCATATCACAGGACAGGGATGCTGTCTTGAGTCAGGGTCTCTCTGTGGCTTTGGAGGCTATCCTGGAACTCATTCTTGTAGATCAGGTTGGTCTTTAATTCACAGAGATCTGCCTACCTCTGCCTCCTGTGTGCCACAAATGCCTGGCTGAGGAATAGCTTCTTGTATATGACTTCCCAGGGAAAATGGACCAAAAGAGGAAATTTCTAGGAAGTCATAAGAAATTATCACACATTGAAACAAACTCAGGTGGTCACTCAAATGATGCTGCACAATAGGACACCTGGTTACAACTATTTGAAACATAAAACACTGTTGTATTAAGTCCTTGCCTGATCAATCAAGGATTTCATTTAGGCCCTCAGGCAGAGAGGAGGATCATTCCTGGGAAAGTTACAGACATCCTCAGGCCTCGGTCTTTTGTGCTTTCCCTAATGGCCTGATGTATTGATAATTAAACAGAGAGCCAGCTGTGTGTTGGTCCACATGCCTGTATTCCAAAGCACACAGGAGGCAGAGGCAGGTAGATTTCTGTGAGTTAGAGACCAGCCTGGTCTACAAGAGCGAGTTCAAAGACAACCTCCAAAGTCACAGTGAAACCCTGACTTGAAAAACACCCCATAAGAAGTGATTCCTCTAAAGAAGCTGACTTAGAATAGTGCATAGCTTATGCAAATCCTCCTTGCCCTAGGATGTAAAGTCTCAACACCTTCAGCTCTGTATCTGCCTGCTAGCTGCAATGAACCCTCCCATGATGATGATTAAGTGAACCTCTGAAATTTTAAGTGAGACACCTCAAATAAATGTTTTCTTCATAGGAGTCTGTTCACAGCAATAAAAACCCATAAAAGACAGAGGTTAGAATCAGGGACTGGGGTATTGCTGTCATAGGCTGGTCCTCTTGTACAATTTCTCTGATGTGTTCTCATTAGTGTTGATCTGTTGGCTTGCCTCTCCCTTCATGTATGTTCACTGGGATTTTTTTCTCAAGTCTATAGGCTACTTAAAGGGCCAAGATATGTTGCATGCGAGCCTCCTAGTCTGTTTCCTGCTAAAGTCACTGGGTGAATACATTTCAATGTCCATGTCATGAAATAAGTGTGTGAAACACCAGAATTATATAATCATATTTTCAAAGAAGCATACATTGACACTGTGAGAATCAAACTTCATGGTTTACACATGTATGGGTTCTTTCAGGACACAGTGTCTTATCATGATGTGTACATCAACTTCACTCAGGAAGAGTGGGCTTTGTTGAATCCTTTCCAGAAAATTCTCTACATGGATGTGATGCAGGAGACTTACAGGAACCCCTCTGCCATAGGTGAGGCTGAATTTCCCTTCATGATTTTAAATAAGGGGACAACATTTTCTTGATTATTAATACTCATCTGTAATTTTGATTGAGAAACGGAATATTAGGTGAATAAGACTTAGTTCTAATGTTCATTGACAATATAACTTACAATTGATGCAATTTTCTTTCATATTTCATGTATTTTCTGGTGTTGTATTTTAGGCTACAAGTGGAAAGACCATAATATTGAAGAACACTGCAACAGTTCTATAAGAAATAGAAGGTAATTTTCATGTGCAAGCTTATGCAAATTGGTATTACATCCCATTGAGATCTATGCTGTAGGAATGCAAATCCTTTTAGTTTCATACCACTTAGATATTTTAAACAGTATACACATTTAATAGGAGATATGTTTATATCCAAGAATTTTTAAGAAATGAACATTCTATCATGAAGCAGTCATTACTCATATGTTTGTGACTTTGCTAAGTATATTGAAAGGGTCAGAATATGAGTGTCAAGAAGGTTGTTTGGGAGTACTCTTGATTGCTATATAACCTGTCTCTGAGGACAAGAAAGCCAAATTGTGGGAAGGAAATGTGCAAACAATTTATTTGTTACTCTTTGTTTAGTAAGAGTATATTGTCCATCTGGGCATGGGTGGTGCATGTTTTTAGTCCCAGCACCTGTGAAGCAGAGGAAGGTGGATCACTGTGAGTTCAAGGACAGCCTAGTCTACAAAGTGAGTACCAGGACAGCAGTGTGGGAACACCAGACCTTGAGCAGAGACCCACTTTCCCTTTGGCCTGGGAGTAGGCAGCTGTAAGACAATGTTTACTAAAAACATGTTTACTAAAAACAATACAATGCCCGGGGCAATAAGTTCCTGGAAAAGTCCTGGCCACAGAAACCGCCCTGACCTCAACCTTGTCCAAAGGCTAACCGCACCTTCAGACCCACCCACATCCACCTCTGGTGTCAGAGCAGAACCAGCTAGGGGAGAGGAGAGATCAGAAGCTTTTCTGGAGGGAGCCTTTCTTAGGAAGTTTTCTTGAGCTTTTTTGGGGCCGGCTTAAAGTTTTCTTTACATCGTTGAATGAGTCTCTGTGTTGTCAATCCCCGACACCCTCCGCACATTCTCGGACACAGGTTGCGTGGCGGATGCAATACAGCAGGACAGCCTCCAAAACAATAAAGAGAAAGCCCGTCTCGACAAATTAAAAAAAATATATTTTCCAGCGGGGCAGTGATTGTGCATACCTTTAAGTCCACCACAGAGGAGGCATAGGCGGCTGTATCTCTGTGAGTTGGAGGCCAGCCTGGTCTACAGAGTGAGTTCTAAGACAGAATCCAAAGCTACACAGAGAATACTGTCTCAAAAAATATGATGAAAATAAAAGTGTATCACTCATCACTCTAAATAAAAGGCATGGGAGCATAGAAAATGGAAAGGAGCAATGAACACCCCTCATTCTCTGGGCAACTAGAAAATATGAATGTTATTTAGTAGTTCCCCACCTTGAGTAACTTTATTGAATGTGATACACGATTACAGTTAATTGGGTTTCTAACGTCCTTGGGAAGACATCAATGAACTCACACTGCAGAAAAGCCCTCTGAGCCTAGGAACATATGTATATGTTCATTTTTCCTGTTCATTCAGCTTATGAAATATAAGTCAAAATACAGGAAAACTTATGAATGCACTAAGTATGAAAAAGCTCTGAGTTCCTCCAGTTTTTCTCAAATATGTGTAAATCTCACATAAATAAGATACCATAGATGTGGGCCATAAAATAAAGGCTCTAACTCTCTGCCACAGGTATCTTCATAGCCACAAATCAACCGCTCAAGAATGGAAGCATCATGAATATAAACCTTAAGAACTGATTCATCTTTGCAATTAGGCAAAATTTTAAATTCAATGTATATATACATCATGGTTCATCAGTATAATGGAAGTGGTAAAGCTTTTATATGTTCCAATTATCTTTGCAGGAATGAAAGAACCCATCCAGGACAGAAAACCCTGTGAATATACTCAATGTGTCAAAATCTTTGTGTGTTACAGGCATCTTCAAAGACATGAAAACATTCACACTGGAGGGAAACCATATGAAGTTCTTCAAAAAGGTGGAGCCTTTGCATGTCACAGTTGTCTTAAACTCCATAAAATAACATGTGCTTGTGAGGTAGCCCATGAATGTAATCAACGTGGTAAAGCTTTTTCACAATACAGCAGTCTCATAAGTCATAAAACATCATATATTAGAGACAAACACTATGATAAAGCTTTCTCTCATATCAGTGGTCTTCAATATTATAAAATTACACACATTGGAGAGAAACTCCACAGCTGCAAACAATGTGGTAAAAATTTTTCACGGCTTAGTCACCTTGAAGTAAACCAAAGAACACACACAGGAAAGAAACACTATGGATGCAATCAGTGTGGTAAAGCTTTTGTAAGTCATTGTCACCTTAAAAGACACAAAAGAACACACACTGGAGAGAAACCCTATGCATGTAATCACTGTGGTAAAGCTTTTATAAGTCATAGTGATCTTAAAACACATAAAAAAAACAAACACTGGAGAGAAACCCTATGTATGTAATCACTGTGGTAAAGCTTTTATAAGTCATAGTGATCTTAATACACATAAAAGAACACACACTGGAGAGAAACCCTATGCATGTAATCACTGTGCTAAAACTTTTGCAAGTCATGGTCAACTTCAAGTACATAAAATAACACACACTGGAGAGAGACCCTACAACTGCAATCAATGTGATAAAACTTTTTCACATAACAGTCATCTTCACATACATCAAAGAACACACACTGGAGAGAAACCCTATGCATGTAATCACTGTGGTAAAGCTTTTATAAGTCATAGTGATCTTAAAACACATAAAAGAACAAACACTGGAGAGAAACCCTATGTATGTAATCACTGTGGTAAAGCTTTTATAAGTCATAGTGATCTTAATACACATAAAAGAACACACACTGGAGAGAAACCCTATGCATGTAATCACTGTGCTAAAACTTTTGCAAGTCATGGTCAACTTCAAGTACATAAAAGAACACACACTGGAGAGAGACCCTACAACTGCAATCAATGTGATAAAACTTTTTCACATAACAGTCATCTTCACATACATCAAAGAACACACACTGGAGAGAAACCCTATGCATGTAATCAGTGTGGTAAAGCCTATTCTCATGCCAGTAGTCTTAAAATTTCATAAAAGAACACATACTGGACAGAAACCTTATGAATGCAGTCAATGTGGTAAAGCCTTTTCACATGCCAGTGGTCTTAAATACCATAAAAGAGCACATACTGGAGAGAAACTGTAGGAATGTAATCAATGTGGTAAGGCCTATTCACATGTCAGGAGTCTTCAATATCATAAAAGATCACATACCTTAGACTGACCATGTGAATGAAACCAATGAGTTAAAGCCTTTGTAAGAAACCACACTGAAGAGAAACCTCTTAATTGTAAGCAGTGTGGTAAAGCTGTGTACTCTGCATAACTTAATAATCTGTGCGGTTCTGAAAAATTTAATACTGAAGGAAATCTTGGTATAAAGGATTTGGTAATATCTTCAATGAACACATTTAGTTAAACATCATTCTTCAGGGAAAATATTCTGACAAGGGTCAACAATCTGTTTAAGCATTGTGATGTCTGTTGTGTTAGCACCTGCAAACTCTTCGAATTCACTTATAAGGTAACACTTTTTGTTTCCATGCTTTTCTTTAATTGCATAAAAACAACTCAGATCAGTTGATTTCTCTAAATTCATTCCTAAGTGCTTGCTTTCTGTTACATGAGCCAATGCATGATGAAGGGAAACTTTTAAGACTTTAAATGCCTCAACCCTGGGATACAGGAATGAGTGAGTACGAGAGAAAATCTTCACCTGTGAAAATCTGTTTGGTTAGAGAATTGATTGAATTCAATTATGTGATATCAGTGTTTGGGATTGTGACAGGTATTGTATGTTCCCAAGAAGGGTAATCCCTGGTGTTTTTCAGTAGCAGAAACTACAGAAAGTTCTGAAAAAACCTGATGTAGTTCCTGGTAATGAACATGTTATAATTTTGCTCATCCATATCTCTAATACTGTTCATATTTTAAATCCTTTTTGTATCATCTTGATATCAGTTAATGGGGAAGAAATCATGGAAGAGAAATCCCTATTCATGTAAACTGTTTGGTAGAGACTTTAGACCTTATACTTGTGTTCATTTTCAATAAAATGTTTTTTCTTTTGAAGATGGATGTCAATGAGTTCACTGGACCCAAGATAAATAATTAATGGGTGTTTTACTGGGGAACAACTTACACAGATAATAAAATAAAAGAGGCTTTGAGGCATCCCTGCTCCAGAATATGCCATCTGTGCCATTCTGAGACTGTCAGAATCTGAGAGAGAGAGACAGAGAGAGAGAGAGAGAGATCCTGCCGATCTCTTCCCAGGTCCTTTGATGAGTTTTAAGCAATGATAGGGATAACTATTTCTCATAGTTGGAAGACAGTGGACTTTAAGGTTGAAAGGCTGCATTCGATGTTTACCTTCTTCTGTTACTGGAGTTAGGAACAGAGCCTGTGCCCTGGCTGCCCTAACCAGCCAGACTCAGGCACTCATCCTCAGGAAGCCAATTAAATGAACCAACTTATCTAGTGACACGCCCACCTATAATGTAGGCACTCTGTAGCCTAGATGGAAAGACCTCTCTGATGTCCTAGGACACCATATTCTAGTGTGAGTTATAGGCCAGTGTCGCACCTGTTGTGCGGCCTGCTCCCGAGAATGTAGCAAGGTGGTCAGGATAGATGACACAGAGACCGGTCGGTTGCTTTAAGAAAACTTTATGCTTCCCAAGTCAGCTTAGGAGGAGACCCCAATCCACTTAGGAGAGAGCTCTCAGGAGAAGTCTCTCCAAGATAAAAGAGCTTCCCATTTTAAGGACTTCTGCCATCCATCTACATACCATTCTTTTTAGACTTCTCACCCTCCTGGCTGGTGGTTTAATCTCTGGCCCCAGAATCGGGGAGACACAGCAGGGAAACAGGAAGAGGCATCTAGCCATAGGGGGTGTGAAAGGCATGGTATTTCAGTGAGCAAGCCCTTATCTGAGCCCTATCAAGAGCTTTAGCACTGATTTGTTTTCAGTAAATATTACACAGCTGCCGGCTCCCAGGCCAAAGGGGAAGTAGGTTTCTGCTCAAGGTCTGGTGTCCCCACAATTCACCCCTTTTTATTTTTAAATGAGGAGTGGATTATTTAATGAATCAAGTGGGGACTGGTGACATTACTCCCCCTTTTATTTTTAAATTTTGTTTGAACTGTTGAAGTTGGACCATAACAGTAGAAGGATTTGTCTACCCTCCTTAGTCAACTATCTAGGTGAATTGGTGGTGTCCCCACAGGCCAGAGAGGGAGTCATAGTAATGCTATTCTTAAAAAGAAGAGAAGAAAAATGACACAAAATGTAAAATGACAAAATTAATAAAAATTTAAAACATTTATTCATGTTGACTAAATAAAGAAAACATCACTGGGATGCTAATGGGCTTTGATAGAAGGCAAATATTTGCAAAACTAAATAATGAAGGAAAAATGCATTTTTCCCAACTCTAAAACACCCCCAAATTCTCAGTTACTGTTTATCATATAATGTAGTCAGATAAAGGCAAATGTTTCTCCAATAGAGACATCTCGTTTGGAAGACTCAAGTCTTTTCCCACAATAAGATTCCCCAGGAAACTATTTCTTTTTGTGTTTTTGAGGTAGGGTTTCTCTGTATATTTTTGGAGCTGTCCTGAAATTTGCTCTGTAGACCAGTAAGTTTTTGAACTTACAGAGGTCCCCCTGCCTATGCCTCCCGAATGCTGGGATTAAAGGTGTGTACCACCAATGCCCCACAATAAAGTATATTTTTATGGGTTTCACTAACTGAAGGTCAATAGTAGACCCCATGAAGATGACTTACGGTCTCCACATAACTGTCATAGTCTAAAAGCCTGTAATTACATTACAGACTGACACATATAATGGAAATTATTTTGTTTTATTTTGAATAAATCTCTTTGCCATGACATTATAAAGTCTCTCTGGATAATCCCTTTTAAGGCAGTACTTCAAGAGGAAGTGAATCTTGGGTAAATAATGGGGACTTGAAGAAGCATGGGATTTGAAATAGTAAGTACTTATGAACATATCCATTGCATATGAAGATGTGTTATGAAATAATGACGTGGACCACAATTGCTGATTGACAAAGTTCCAGCATTTCAACACTTCAGAACCACCTCACTTCTCCAGCACCTACAGTGGCAGGCAGATATCCGTGAGCTCCAGGTCAGACTGGAAGAATGAGTTGCAGGACAGGCAAAGCCACACAGAGAAACCATGTATCGAAAAATGAAATGAGCTCCACCTTTAGCTGCTTGTTGCCAGTGCACATGTTTAATCCCAGTGCTCAGGAGGCAGAGGCAGTCAGATTTTCTGTGTTTGAGGCCAGCCAGGTCCAACGAATGAGTCTCAGGGCTACACAGATAAACACTATCCTGAAAACACCAAAGCAGAATAAGATTGACCTTTAGAATGGATGGCACCATCTGGTGGCAACCTGCATACATAAAGGATACTGAAGGAAGAAGCTCTCTCACTTTGGCTGGTCAACCTAGCTGACTACCAAGTTCATTCCCTTACTAGCATTAGAAGCTACGTTTTGGAATTTTGGTGTATAATGAAGAGGCGTGGAGGCATTCAGCCTGAGGAACTAAACAACTCCTGAACTCTTGGAACATCCATTGTTAGGAAGCCATGGTTGGATTAATTGTACAATAGCTTGTTAGACTAAGAAATGCACTTTTAACCTTCATGAGGAGATTCACTCTACCAGTCCTGTCCATGCAGAGATGCTTGAATAACGGAGGTATTATTTTGTTTTGTTTTGGTTTTTTTAACTTCTCCTTGAGGAAGATGTGCTGGCTAACAATAGTGTTCATAAACAAACTCTTCCTAGCTCAGTTACTCTCTAAATATTCAAATTTCCATGAAGACTACTCTGTTTATTATTATGCATTTGCCTAGAGTTTGCTCTGAATTTCTGGAATAAAACTCCTACCGCGATGGAGCCATTAACCAGCTGCCACGCCTGCTGTGCAGCCTATGTCCGAGAACATGCAGAGGATGTCGGGGATTGACAACACATAGACCTGAAGGCTCCTCAAGATGGCATTCTTTTATTCCTACTCTGGCTGGTTATTATATACCCTGACACCAGAGGTGGATGTGGGTGGATCTGAAGGTGTGGTTAGTCTTTGGAAAAGGTCAAGGACAGGGTGGATGGGGGGGGGCAAGCCACCAACACCAGGCAAGTTTCCTTCTTTCAATCTCTTAAGTCTGTGTAGTTATTTCTCAGTGAAAAGGCAAATTAATTCTAATACAGGTGAACTACTGGCCTGTTAGAAAAAGGTTTCTGAGACAAGGACTCTCATGTTGACACAGGTGGCCTTGAACCCATCCTGTTGCTTTGCAGGGAAATGACCTCTCTGTCTACTTCATTTCCCCTTCTCAAATTCAGTGACTTCATGACCTCTGTGTTTTAAAATCATCCATTTGGATCCTGAAGTTGATTTCCATTGCTGTCACAGGGAAAGGATTTGCATGTGTAGCATGGTTTCTGCTTTCAGACCAGAGTAGAAAGAAGAGTTTATTGAGTTCACTGCTAGGAGTAAAAGGGGTAGGAAATCAGCTTCTTGAGTCACCATCCTGTAAAAGAACCCAATTGTGGCAATGAGATAGTTTGAATATAATCTCATAGGGAGTGGCACTATTAGAAGGCATGGTGTTGCTGCAGTGAGTTTGGCATTTCTGAAAGAAGCATGTCATCACTGGTGTTGGACTTTGAGGTTTCCTATGCTCTGGGTATGGCCAATCATACCAGACAAATTCCTGTTGCCCATATATCAAGATGTAACCAACACCACATCCTCCTTCACATCATGCTCCCCACTATGATGACAATGGACTGAACCTCCATATCTGTAAGTGAGCCACCCCAATTAAGTGTTTTCATCTTACATTCATACCCCAGTTGCCCTCCCTTCCCATCTCCTGCCCCCTACCTCTCACCCTAACCCATTCCACATCCACACCTCAGAGGGGGTAAGGAGTCAACAAGTCTGTCATACAGAGTTCAGGAAGGACCAAGCTACTCCATCCTGTTTCATCCTGTGCAAGTCAACCCATAATAGGGTGTGGGCTTCAAAAAGCCAGTTCATGCACCTGGGATGGGTCCTGGTTTCATTGACAGGGGATCCCTAACAGATCATGTCCCATATCTGACACCCACACTCACAGGTTTGGTCCCATGCAGGTTCCCCAGCTGTCATTCCATAGTCTCTGAGCTCCCACTAGTGATAGGACTAGGAGGTGTGACTGTGTTGCACTGAGATTTTCCTTGTTAGAGGAAGCATATCACTGTGGGGCCAGGCAATGTTTTTTACATTCTGGATGATTCCCAGTGTCAGTCACTTTCCTGTTGCCTCTGAGTCAAGATGTGAGGACTCTAACCTTCAGCACCATATCTGCCTGCACGCTGCCATGCCCCTGCAATGAGGGTGATTAACTAAACTTCTTAAATTTTAAGGAACATACCTCAGGAAAATATTTTCTTTGTAAGTATTGACATGGCTCATTGTGTCTTCACAGCAATAAAAGCATAACATAGACAGAAGTTGATGCCATGGACTGGGGTATTGCTGTGAGAGCCTGGCACTGTCATACAATTTCTCTGATGTGCTCTCAGCAGTGTTGATGTGCTGCCTTGCCTTTCCCTTTATGTCTGTTCATTGGGATTTCTTCCTCAAAGTTATATACTATTTAAAGTACCAAGAAATGGTGCGTGTGAGCCTACCACTCAGTTTCCTTCTAAAGTTAAGGGTGAATACATTTTAATGTTCATGTCATGGAACAAGTGAGGGAAGCACCAGAATTATTTGACTATACTGTCAATGATATACATATTTATATCAAATGGAAGTATCAGACTTTCTGTTTTACATATGTGTGGGGTGTTTAAGGATGCAGTAACCTATGATGATGTGCACATCAGCTTCACTCAGGAAGAGTGGGCTTTGCTGAATCCTTCCCAGAAAAGTCTCTACAAGGATGTGATGCTGGAGACCTACTTGAACTTCTCTGCCATAGGTGAGACTGAATTTTCATTCATGATTTAAAATAAGGGGACAACTGCTTCTTGGTTATTGGTACTCTTCTGTAATTTTGATTGAGAAAAGGGAATATTAGGTGAATAAGACATAGTCCTAATATTCATTGAAGTTATTAACTTAAATCTGATTTACCATCCATTCATATTTCATATATTTTGTAGTGTTGTATTTTTGGATACAGGTGGGAAGACCATAATACTGACAAACACTGTCAAAATTCTCCAAGACATACAAGGTAGTTTTCATGTACTACTTTTTATACAAATTTGCCTCTGAAGAAATAATAAAGTATCCTAGAAATTTTAAAGAAAAACAACAGTATTAATAAGCACAGCTTAAAGTATATTAATGATTCCTCATTTCTCACAAAACCATGTACCTCAATGTCAGGTCACTATTCTGTGTTTGAAAGGCAACCCTGTGAAAATGACGACAAGGAAACAATGCTTTAACTGATAGCACCATATGAATTAGAGTCTTATGGGAGCTAAACCGTAGAAATGCCAGTCTGTTTAGATTAATACCACTCAGAAAGTTTAAATGGTATGCACATTGAATAGATGATAGATATATGTCCAAGACCTGAGAAAAAATGAGTCTATAGTAAAGTTCACCTTAGTCATATATTTGACATTGCTAAGCATATTGAAAGGGTGAGTTTATAGTGAGGAAGGTTGTTGTAGAGAAACATTAATCCCTATACCATGTTTCTTTTCAAAACAAGGAAAAATCTCACACGAATAAGATGCCATAAATTTGGGCTGTGAAATAAAGGCTCTATCTAAAAAGGAAGTCATTTTCTAAGCCACAAAACAATCCCTCATGAAGGGAAGCATAATGAATGTAAAAGTTAAGATTTGATTCCTACTTACAATTAGGCAAGATTATAAAATTAATTCATACAGATATGAAGTTTCATCAGTATAATGCATGTGGTAAAGCTTTTACATGTGCCTATTACCTTTGTGGGAATGAACAAAGCCATAAAGGAGAGAAACCCTATAAATACACTCAATGTATTAAAACCTTTGTGTGTTACAGGCATCTTCAAAGGCATGAAGAAATTCATACTGGAGAGAAACCATATGAAAGTCTTCAGTATGGTGAAGTCTTTGCATGTCACAGTTGTCTACAACTCCATAAAAGAACACATACTGGAGGGAAAACACATGAATGTAATCAATGTGGTAAAACCTTTGCAAGTCATGGTGAGTTTAAAAGTCATATAAGAACACACACTGGAGAGAAACCTTATGAATGTAATCAATGTTCTAAAGCCTTTGCAAGTCCTGGTGTGCTTAAAACACATATAAGAAAACATACTGGAGGGAGACCTTTTGAATGTGATCAATGTTGTAAGGCATTTGCAAGGAAAGATCATCTTCAAAGACATAAATGATTGCACACAGGAGAGAAACCCTATGAATGTGCTCAATGTGGTAAAGCTTTTGCAAGCCAGAGTGATCTTCAAGTACATAAAAGAACACACACTGGAGAGAGACCCTACAACTGCAATCCATGGGGTAAAACTTATTCACAGCTCAGTCCTCTCCAAGTACATCAAAGAACACACACTGGAGAGAAACCCTATGAATGTAATCACTGTGGTAAAGCCTATGCAAGTCATAGTGAGATTAGAAGACATAAAAGAACACACACTGGAGAGAAACCCTATCAATGTAATCAATGTGGGAAAGCATTTTTACAACACTGTAAACTCCAAATACATAAAAGAACTCATATGGGAGAGAAACCCTATGCATGTAATCAGTGTGGTAAAACCTTTTCATATGATAGTGGTTTGAAAGCACATGAAAGAACACATACAGGAGAGAGACCCTATGGATGTAATCAGTGTGGTAAAGCTTTTGCACAACACACCACTCTTGCAAATCATAAAAGAACACATACTGGACAGAAACCATATGAATGCAGTCAATGTGGTAAAGCCTTTTCACACACCAGTGGTCTCAAATATCATAAAAGAACACACACTGGAGAGAAACCCTATGAATGTAATCAATGTAGTAAAGACTATTCACACATCAGGAGTCTTCAATATCACAAAAGAACACATGCCGAGACCTGACCTTATGAATGAAACCAATGTGGTAAAACCTTTGTAAGATATCATACTTCAGAGAAATCCTATAATTGCAAGCAGCGTGGTAAAGCTGTGTACTCTGCATAACTCAATATTCTGTGAGGTCCTGAAAATTTTTAATATGGAAGGAAATATTGGCATAAAGGATTTGTTAAAATCTTCACTGAACACACATTTGGTTATACAAGCTTCTGGAGGGAAAAAATCTAACAAAGGTCAACAATCTGCTCAAGCACTGTGATGTCTCTATTGTGTTTGCACCTGTCAACTCATGTGTACAAAAGTCCTATGAATTCACTGATAAGGTAACCCTTTATATTTCACAATTTTCTTTAATTACATAAAAACCTCATTGTGATCAGTCTATTGCTCTAAATTCAATCTTACATGCTTAGTTCTATTTCATGGACCAAATCATGATGAAGGAAAACTGTTAGGACTTTAACTGTCTCAACAGCTGTGTTACAGGAATGAGTGCCTGCAAGAGAAAATATTCATGTGTGGACATCTGTTTGCTTAGAGATTTGATCTGATTTTAATTATGTAATGTCAGTGTTCAGTTTGTGAATGCTCATGCTTGTTCCCAAGAACGTTAGACACTTGAGTATTCCTGTAGCAGGAACTACAGAAAGTTCTCAAAAAACCTGACCTAGGTCCTGGCAATGAACTTGTTATAATTTTGCACATCCATATCTCTAACCCTGTACATATTTTAAATCCTTTTTGTATCATCTTGATATCAGGTAACAGGGAAGAACTCATGGAAGAGAAAACCCAATTCATGTAAACAATTTTGTAATGACTTCATACTTGTTGCAATAAAAATTGTTTTGTGTGAACTCAGGTTGTTACTGAGTTCATGAGACCCAAGATAAATGATAAGTGGGTGTTTATTTGGGCAATAATTTACACAAATATCAATAGTTGGCGCAGAGGTCCTGCTCCTGAAGATGCAGTCTCTAACCTTCTGATGAGATCCACAACCAAAGAGAGAGAAAGAGCAAGTGAGGGAAAGCCCAGTGCACACTAACCTTGCTGTCAGGTAGGGAGAACAAAGGCACAACTCAAGAAACTTCTGAGCCGGGCGGAGGTGGCGCACGCCTTTAATCCCAGCAGTCGGGAGGCAGAGACAGGCAGATTTCTGTGAGTTCGAGGCCGGGCTGGACCAATAGCCTCAGAAACAATACAGAGAAACCCTGTCTCATAAAACCAAAAAAAAAAAAAACAAAAAAGAAAAAAAACTTCTGACATCCTCAGAAGAGGCGAGCAGAAAGCCTGGCTCCAGAAGAACCCTTGCGTCTGATTGGTGGGTCCACTAGAGGCTGTGATTGCCTGCTGAGGCCTGAGTGACAGGGCCAGGTGAGCAGAGGAGACACAGCACAGTGGTGAATCTGAGCAAAGAATTCCTGTTTGGACCAAGGGGAACAGAAAACTAGAAACCATGAGGTGAATCCTGAGGTGGAGGCTTTTGCTACTACCCCACGGTGTGAAATTGGCAATAATGGAAGTTTTAAGGGTTAGGGGTGGCTCAGCACTTTAAAAGACCAATATTGATCCCAGAGAAGGAGAAAGGGACAAGAGCTCCTGAAGAAATTAGGGTACATGGGGGGGGAGGGGAGAGTGAGGAAGAAGAGGATGGTGCATGCTGGGAGATGTCATTCTGTAAAAATGTGTCTGTTTGGTTTGAATAAAGCACTGTTGGCCAATAGGGAAGCAACATGGGTGTGACTAGGAGTCGAGGAGGATTCTGGGAAAGAGAGACATGGAGAGACAATGTAGTCAACCAGAGAAGTAAGATGTCCAGACCCTTTTCTCTGGTAGGAGAAATACTTAGATTAACCATTATGTGTTAGATACTTAAGTCAGAGTTAGCTAGTAAGAAACAAGCAAACAGCCAACAGCTTAATAATGATTATAGCGTCGTGTGTGTTATTTGGGAACTGCAACTGTGGCAGAGCCCAAGTGGCTGGTGGGGTAAAAATCAAAGCAGCTGGCAAGGAAGACTTCAGTCAACAGGTGCAAAGGACTGGGGAGGAAGACATGAGGCATAAGGAAGACTGAGAAAGCAGAGGAATAGAGGAGAGCAAGAAAAGAGATACCATAATAGAGGGAATCTCTACAGGTTTAAAGAGAAATCTTGCCCTAGGGAAATGTCCAGAGATTCACAAGGATGAACACAACTAACAATCTAAGAATTAGTGGAGAGGCCTCCTTAAATGCCCTTCCACTCTAATGAGATTGATGACTACCTTATATGCCATCCTAGAGCCTTCCTCCAGTAGCCAATGGTAGCAGAGGCAGACACCCACAGCTAAACACTGAACTGAACTCCTGTAACCCAGTTGCAGAGAGGGAGGAGTGATGAGCAAAGGGGTCAAACCCACAGATACAGCTGACCTGAACAAGTGGGAGCTCATGAAACCCAGACTAATGGCTGGGAAAACAACATAGAACCAACCCAGACCAACTCAATATGAGTGTTAGTTAGGAGGCCTGGGCAGTATTGGGGCCTCTGTTAGTGGAAACAGTGCACAAATGGAATTTTGGGAGGCCTCTCCAAATGGAGGGAAACTCTCTCAGCCTCAGTACATGGTGGAGAGCCTACGCACTGCCCTAAATAACTTTACAGATTTTACTGATCTCTCATGGAAGACCTAAAACTACCAGGGAGTCGATGGGGGTGGGATGGAGGGGTTGATTGCGGGGCAAGGAATGATGGGAGTGAAAGGGAAATGGGATTCATATGCAAAATAAGATTATTTCAATTTTTAAAAAACATTTTAAAATACAAAAGAATAGGAAAGATGGGGTGGTAAATACCTTTGCTAACAGTTGCTGGAGTCATAACCCTGAAGTACTGAAGCTGCAGCGAAGATTGCGGATGCTGTCCTGAACCAATCACAAACTCCCTTTGTTCTCTGCTTCTTGCACCATAGAGAATTGACGATTTTCATCTTGGATGACTTTGAAATCCTGGAATTTCTACCTCCACTTTCTAAGTACAATAATTACAGGCCTCTCCTACTATGGATGGCTTGGGTGGATTCAACTTTATTAGTGAGGCTTTAGAATGATGGGATGAGTAACATGAGGAGTTGCACTAGACTATATTAAAATTGACTTATCTCAGTTTGCCTGGGTTTCACCATCTGCAGAATTAGGCAGACTCTTCCCAGGTCCTTTGATGAGTTATAGCAGACTCAATGATGAGGAAAAATAATATTTCTCATAGTTGCAAGATAGTGGACTGTCAGGCAGAAAGGCAGCATTTGATGTGCACCTTTTCTGTTTCTGGAGTTAGGACCAGAGCCTGTTCCCTGGCTGCCCTAACCAGCCAGGCCCAGTCACTCATCCTCAAGAAGCCTATTAAATGAACCAACTTATCCAGTGACATGCCCAAATATAATGCAGGCAATCTGTAGTCTATGTGGACAGGCCTCTCTGATGTCATAGGACAGCCTAGTCCATAGTGTGAGTTCCAGGTCAGACAGGGAGTCACAGTAATACTATTCTTAAAAAGAAGTGAAGAAAAATAAAACAAAATGGAAAATGACAAAATTAAGAAAAATTTAAAACATACTTATTCATTTTGACTAATTTGGACCAATAAAGAAAATATACAGTGCATAATCCATTACTGGGATACTAACTGTTAAGCTTTATCTCTGAGAGAAGCCTTCCCACCAGCCTGGTTCTAGAGCTGCATCAGTCCCAAAAAAAGACTATATTAATTATGAAGCTGTTGGCCTTGCTTGTTTCTTACTAGCTAGCTCTGACTTAAGTAATTACGCCATAATCGTTAATCTAAATACGTCTCTTACCGGAGAAGTTCTGGGTTTCATACCCCATGGCGTTACATCTCGACTCTACTGTGTTTCTCCTTCCCAGAGTTCTCCTGGACTCCTAGTCCCACCTATCTGTCCTATTGGACAGCAGTGCTTTATTGACAAATTACAGGACTTCCCCCACAGCTAACAGGCTGAGATAGAAGGCAAATAAATGCAAAACTACATAATCTAATGAAGCCAATTAATGGCCCACATTTATGGTGTCTTTTTATATGGGAATTTTCACATATTTGAAAAGAACTTGAGAAACTCAGAACTTATGTTAATTGCCTTCATAAGTTTTCCTATAGTGTGTATCACACTACACTGTCAGAACATACCAGTTATAAATGGAAGTATTCACACATTCCAATACTTATAGGGGTTTTCTGAAGTGTGTGTTGATGTCTTTCCAATGAAGTTGAAACAGCAATTAATTGTAAACTTGTATCACATTCAACAAATCTACTCCTAAATAGCTTTCATGTTTTCTAACTGTCCTGAGAATGAGGAGCCATATTCTAGGCTCACATGGCTTGGATTTACAGTTACATATGATGTGCTTTTTGTCTTGTTTTTTGAAACAGGATTTTTCATTGTTGCTTTGGAGCCTGTCTTGGAACTCACTTTGTAGACCAATCTGGTCTCTAACTCACAGAGATCCACCTGTCTCTGCCTCCCGAGTGCTGAGATTAAAGGTATGTGCTACCCCTGGCCCACTGTACATGATAGTCTTATTAAAAGCAGAATGACAAATACAAGATTTCCACAATGTATTCACATAGTTTGACCTTCATTTCCTCACAGACAGATGGTATAGGAGTAAGGAATCTCCACCACAACCTTCTAGATTCTCACATATACTTAGCTTTCACGAGTATATGAGTCATGCCAGTTTCACTATGGACTGTTATTAATTAGAGGGTCTTGAACATACACTTATCTCTTACTCAGAGATTATAACACTTAAAATATCTGACTGGCATAAGAAGAAATGGTTTGGCATGTCTACAGCATAGCTCTCATGGTGTTATCATTCAAATGCTGGTAACTGTTTACACATTGTTTCCTTGTCTTTATTTTTCACAGGCATGCCTTGCAAACACAGAATATCTCCCTGACACAGAGGTAGATGATTTTATGAGAAATTAAAAATCATCAGGAAATGTTAAGCTGTGCTTATTTACACTGTTGCTTTTCTGTAAAACTTCCAGTACCCATTACATTTTCTTCAGAGTCAAATTTACATAAATTTGCCCTTGAAAATTACCTCATAAGCCTTCTAGAACTCTGATAATGTTCTTCAATATTATGATCTTCCCAACTATAGCCTAAATTACAACACCAGAAAATATATGACATGAAACAGAAAATTGGGATTTAGGGCATCTGTCACCATCTACCAGCAGGGTTTTAAAATGGGAACACACGTCTTTAACCTAGATCTTTGGAGGTGATAAAATCCCCCTTTACCAACTTGGTGTTGATGCACAGCTTTAATCCCAGCACTCAGTAGGCAGAAGCAGTTGGATTTCCTGAGTCTGATGCCTGCCTGCTCTACAGAATGTGATGAAGGTCTACATAGAAAAATAAAAATAAGTCATGAGAAAAAAATCCATCTATAATCTGGTCACACCTTTTCATGGCAGTATACATAAATAAGGGAAATTGAAGAAGGAGAGCTCTCTCTCTTTGCCTGCTCACCCTGGCTCTGGCTACTGAGTTTATTCCTTTACTAGCTTTAGAGCCTAATTCGTTGAAATATTCGTGTACACAGAAGAGCACCTGAGACATTCAGACACAGACACCAAACAACTACTGGACTTTTCAATTTCCATTGGTACACACTGCCATTGTTGGACTAGCTGGGCCACAGCCTGTGAGACATCCTAATAAATCCACTTTCTACAAACACAGAGAGACTCATTCTACCAGTCCTCTTTAAGCAGAGAACAGTGGGTGATGCAAGAATTTTCTTACCCATCCACTGAGGAAGATGAACTGCTCAGCATAGTGCTCTAGAAGGTATTCTTCCTAGCCCCATTCTCTCTGAGTTTTCAACTTACCATGAATACTATACTTTTCATTTTTATTCTTTTCTCAGTTCTCCTGAACTCAGTCAGAGGCCGCAGAACAAACATCTTATTTTTTTTCTTTGGTTTTACAAGACAGGGTTTTGGAGGCTGTCCTGGAATTCAGTCTGTAGACTAGGCTGGTGTTGAATTCATAGCAATATGCCTGCCTCAACCTCCATAGTGCTGGGATTAAAGGCGTGTGACACCAACACATAGCAGAGACTATACTTTTTATTATTATACATTTCTCAAAATTTGACCTGAATTTTGGGGATAAAACTCCCAATGTAATGGAGCTATTACCCAGTCTTCTGGCAGGAGAAAGATATATCATCTTGTTTGTGGTTTTGTTCCTGAATTTCCCTCATGCTTGTCTGAGGTGCCTTTGACTACTGGGTAAAAAGTAGAGTCAGTTCTCCTGACCACCACTCCTCCTCCTTCTTCTCCACCTCCTCTTCCTCCTCCTTCTCCTCCTCTTCCCCCTCCTCCTCTTTCTTCTTCTTCTTCTTCTTCTTCTTCTTCTTCTTCTTCTTCTTCATCTCCTTCTTCTTCTTGGTTTTTATACACAGGGTTTCTCATTGGCTTTGGAGATTGTCATCCAACAAACACTTGTTGACAAGGTTGGCCTGGAACTCACAGAGATCCACCTGCCTCCCAAGTGCTGATATTGAAGGCATGTGATACCAATGTTCAGCACAAACACATTCTTCTGTGTCATAAAAATCTCTATTTTTTAATACCCTGGGCTCCCTTCCATCTGTTGAATGAGAGAATCATTCCAGTCCACACTGTGTCATGGTCTGTGCAAGCTCGGCATGTGGTGTGGAGGAGGAGGAAGAGGATGAACCTGTGAATTGCAGGAGGAGAGCTAGATCATCTCCTGGAGACAGGGGTGAGTGATACTGAAATGTGTGTCCAGGGCTAGGGACCCCTGTACTGTGTCTTTAAGCACACTCTCACCCTTATGGATGTGCTCTTGTCACTCAAGCCTCACCAGCCAATCAGGGACACCAGAATAAACTGCCAGTCACAGGTCTCTCAGGACACTTCTGGAGTAATGGTGCAGGCTTGGATATATAGCAGGACAGGCACCAGGGGATTGATTGCTGTGCTTTGAGTGCTGCTGTAGGGGATGTGAGGGGAGCACAGATGAGCACAGAAGCCCCAACATGGTGAGTGAGGGGATGCTCTCCCAAGATGCAGAAGCATGGGAGACAGTGCAGCAGGTCCTCCCGGAAGGAGGCTGGGTGGGAACCTGCAGCCACGTTCAGTGCTCTGTGAGGTCCCATGGTGTTCTAACAAATCCCCAGACCCTGATGCTGGGCTATGAATAATTCACTCTGTGGGCTGCATCTGTGAAAAGCATTCGGAGCTTTGGGTAGAAATATCTTTGCAGTCAAAACCAACGAGCTCTTGGTGCATGCAGAAGGCAAATCGTCAAACTTGAAGCAACTTAGTTTCTCTATTGTCTTCTAGATTCTCTGTACTTTACATTTGACATTTAGGTGTAAGATCAATTCAGAATTTATTTTGTGGATGGTGTAAATAGCTTTCATGTACTTTCTTTTTTAATACTTATTTATTTTTGTTATTTTGAGACAGAATTTCTCTCTATAGAGACTGCCCTAGAAGTTGCTCTATAGAGCAGGCTAGTTCCAAAGTCACAGTGATCTTCCTGCCTCTGACTCCAGAGTGCTGGGATTAAAGGTGTGCACCACCAATGTCTGTCTCTTTCTATTTATATATTTTTTAATGATTTATTTATTTATTATGAAAACAACATCCTTCCTCCATGTATGTCTGCACACCAGAAGTGCACACAATATCTCATTGTGGATGGTTGTGAGCCACCATGTAGGAAATGGGAATTGAACTCATAACCTCTGGAAGAGCAAGTCAGTGCTCTTAACAGATGAGCCATCGCTCCAGCCCCTGTTTTTTATTTTTTATTTTTTGGAGACAGGATTTCTCTGTGTAGCTTTGGAGTCAGACATGAAGATTGCTCTGTAGAGCAGGCTAGCCCCAAACTCATGGAGATCTGCCTGCCTCTGCCTTCCCAGTGCAGGGATTAAAGCGTGGGACACTAAAGACCTCTGTAATGGCATTCTCATGTTAGATTGCACTATTAAACTGTGATGTTGAAGAGTAGAATTGTTGATATAAAGGATTTACCAATTTTTAGGGAATGGTAAATCCTGCAAAATAGAATTTACCTGAGGGAGTGCTGACTCTAAAATATCCTGAAGATAACTGGTATGCTAACCAGGTCTGTTAGAGGTTAGGTTGCTAAAATATGCATTTGTTCCCCAGGATTGTCCAGGCATATGGCTCCAAACCTTGACAAATGAGAAACCCCTGATTTACAAACAGGCCCAATGTCCATCCCCACATCACAGAACAGGGCTGCTGTTTTTTTATTTTTCTTTTCTTTTCTTTTCTTTTTTTTTGAGTCAGGCTTTCTCTGTTGCTTTGGAGGCTATCCTGAAACAAGTTCTTTTAGATCAGGCTGGTCTCTAACTTACAGAAATCTGCCTGCCTCTGCCTCCTTTGTGTTGTGATTACAGGTATGTAACACCAACACCCACTGGCTCTCTGTTAAATCATCAACACATCAGGCCATTAGGGAAAGCACAGAAGTCCTAGGCCCCAGGCTGTCAGTAGCTCTCCCAGGAATGTTCCTCCTCCCTGCCTGAGGGCCTAAATGAAATCCTTGCTTGATCAGGCAAGTCCTTAACACAACAGTGTTTTATGTTTCAAATAGTTGTCACCTGGTGTTTTATTGTGCATCATCAATTGAGTGACCTCCTGAGTTTGTTCCAATGTGTGATAAGTTCTGATGACTACCTAGAAATTTCTTCTTTCAGTCTGTTTCCTGCTGGGAAGTCTTATACAAGAAGCAATTCCTCAGCCAGGCATTGATGGTGCACTTCTCTAATTCCAGCAATCAGGAGGCAGAGGCAGGTGGACCTCTGTGAGTTCAAGGCCAGCCTGGTCTACAAGAACAAGTTTCAGGACAGCCTCCAAAGTCACAGAGAAACCCTGAATCAAAAATCCCTCAAAAAGGAGTGATTCATTTTAAGAAGCTGACTTAGAATAAGACGTAGATTAGGCAAATCCTCCATGCCCCAGGATGAAACCACTCAACACCATCAGATCCACATCTGTCTGCTAGCTGCCATGACTCCTCCCATGATGATGATGAAGTTAACCTCTGAAATTTTAAGTGAGACACCACAAATAAATGTTTTCTTCATAGGTGTCTCTTCACAGCAATAAAAATCTATAAAAGATAGAGATTAGAACCAGGGACTTGGGTATTACTGTCATAGGCTGGCCCTGTCATACAATTTCTCAGATGTGTTCTCAGCAGTGTTGGTCTGCTGGCTTGCTTCTCCCTTTATGTCTGTTGACTGGGATTTCTTTCTCAAGTCTATATGCTACTTAAAGAGCCAAGAAATTTTGCAGGGGATCCTCCTAGACGGTTTCCTGCTAAAGTCACAGGGTGAATACATTTTATTGTCCATGTCATGGAATAAGTGTGGGAAGCACCAGAATTATTTGAACACACACCAATCATACACACACACACACACACACACACACACACACATACACGTGTGTGCATGTATGTATGTATGTATGTATGTATATGTGTATGTATGTATCACAATTCCTGTGTTACAAATGTGTGGTTTGTTTTAGGATGCAGTAACCAATGATGATGTGCACATCAGCTTCACTCAGGAAGAGTGGGCTTTGCTGAATCCTTCCCAGAAAAGTCTCTACAAACATGTGATGCTGGAGACCTACAGGAACCTCTCTGCCATAGGTGAGACTGAATTTTACTTCATGATTTAAAATAAGGGGAAGTCTGTTTCATTGTGGTTGATACATGTAATCACTGTGGTAACGTTTTTGTAACTCATAGTGTTCTTAGAAGACATAAAAAAGTGCACACTGGAGAGAAACCTCACAGCTGCAAACAATGTGGTAAAAATTTTTCACAGCTCAGTCACATTAAAGTACACCAAAGAACACACACTGGAGAGAAACTCCATGAATGTAATCATTGTGGTAAAGCTTTTCTAAGTCATAGTGATCTTAAAAGACATAAAAAAACACACACTGGAAAGAAACCCTATGAATGTAATCATTGTGGTAAAGCTTTTCTAAGTCATAGTGGTCTTAAAAGACCTAAAAGAACACACAATGGACAGAAACCCTACAACAGCAATCAATGTGATAAAACTTTTTCACAGAACAGTCATCTTCAAGCACATCAAAGAACGCACACTGGAGAGAAACTGTAGGAATGTAATCAATGTGGTAAAGCCTATTCACAAGCCAGTAGTCTTACATATCACAAAGGAGCACATACTGGACAGAAACCACATGAATGCAGTCAATGTGGTAAAGCCTTTCCGCACACCAGTGGTCTTAAATATCATAAAAGAATATACACTGGAGAGAAATTTTATGAATGTAATCATTGCAGTAAAGCCTATTCACATGCTGGGAGTCTTCAATATCACAAAAGAAGACATACCCGAGACCAACCCTGTGAAAGGAAACTGATGAGGTAAAACCTTTGTAAGGAATCACACTAGAGAAACCCCTTAATTGTAAGCAGGGTGGTAAAGCTGTGCACTCTGTGTTACTGAATAATCTGTTAGGTCCTGAAAATTTTAACACTGAAGGAAATCTTGGTTTAAAGGATTTCTTAACATCTTCAATGAACACACAATTAGTTACAGACGGTAACTCTTTTTGAAATCATGACATGCACTAAAGTTAATTACGATTACTCCACACTTGTTGGGTATTTGTTTTTAAATACCCATTATAACCCCTCCAAATTCTGTGAATGTCACAATGGATGTAACCAACTGACCTAAGTCTCTGCAGACTCTGTTATTTAGCTCTCATTGGCTGAATCACTTTCAATTCTAACTCCACAAGAAGGTGAACCTAGCTCTTCTCACCTAAGACTAACTTGAGATTGATAGGAGTAGATGACTCAAAATCCCAGCACCCTGAATCTGAGATGAAAGCTGCATTGGATCACTGGCATCCCCATCTAGATAACAAAAGAACAAGAAAATCACATTTGATGCCACCGGTTTTGTTCCAACTTTCTTCTCTGTTGTCCTGATTGAATTGTCTAACCAAAAGTAACTCAGGTAGTGACCAGGTTCATTTGGTTGATATTCCAATGTCACTGTCCATCCCTGGGGGAACTGAGGCTAGAGACTCAAGGAATAAATAAAGGAGAAACATGAGGAAACATTGCTTCCTATCTATGTCTCTTGCTCTTTTATTTTCTAGTGTTAAGCTGACTCTCTTATCCAACCCAGGTCCACTTGCTTGGAGATATGGCCAACTCAAAAGAAGAGATTCAAACATCAATCATAGTCAACACTATGTCTCTCAGACACAGCCATCAGATATTCTGATCTAGGGATACCCTCAATTTATGTTCCCTCCAATGTCTCTAGGCTATGTCATGTTGACAACTGAGTCTAATTGGGAAAAAGACCATGTATTAGAGCACAATGAAGAGTCTGTGTGGGGAGGGGATTAGAGGCAGAAAAGAGATACTGGTAATAATGTAACTGTGACACAAAATATCTGTCAGAAGTTGAAACTGGCTTTATGGTCCTGGGCTCCCAATGCATGGATTTGTAATAAAGCATGCCAAGTATCACCCACATCATTTATTTTGGTCATAAATCTTAAACCTGGGAAAAAACAGTTATGTTATGAAGGGCCACACCATTTCATTCAGTTCTTCTATTTTGCTTAAATTACTATAATGAGAGAAATTTGGTTTAATGATACATTTAATTCTTTTATTTATTAGGGCTTACTTTTTAAAGATTTATTTATTTATTATGTGTAGGGAGAGATCTATGTACCCTTAGTTCTTACCATGCCTCTCCATAGCTCTTTTATCCCCCTTAAGTTTTACATACATGTGAACACACCCATAGAGGCAGGGTCAGCTCTATGTGTAAGTATATCTCTCCCTACAATCCCTCTTTTAGACTAATGAAAATATTTAGACTTAAAACAAAACTAAATTGTGTCAACAAATATAATGTCTCAAACATATATAAAGCATATATACATAGAAGATGATAAACAAATTATAATCTACCTATATCCTATACTAAGCTTGTCTATCTAATGTAAACCCTAAACTTGTCTGGAAGAGACGTCCAAGTCTGAACATCTCCTTTCAATTATGAACACAGTGTTCTCCCTGGATCTATGCCTGAAGGCAAGATGAGGGCACCAGATCACATTAAAAATAGTGGTGACCTAACATGTGGCTGCTGAAAATTGAACTCAGGACATCAGAAGAGCAGTCACAGCTCTTAAATTCTGAACCATTGCTCCAGCCCATAATTTCAGTTCTCTACTGACCCCATTGCATTCATAAGTTCTCCTATGCTGTGAGTCACACTACACCTGCTGATTGAACTGGGACAAACAGAACAGTTTATACGGTCCTAGTACATCACATGTTTGTTGATGTTTTAAAAGCAGAGGTGGAAAACCAATGACGTCTATACTTGAGTCAAGTTAAACAATCATACAGAAGGTGGTGACTGAGACACATCTTCTGATTGTCTTGAGGGAGACACATTACATTTTTCCATAATCCTGTGCTCACATGGCTTGTATCCAGAGTGACAAATGACACACCTATTGAAGGAAGCATGACAAATAAATGGTTTCCACATTAACTCGCAATTTGAATTTCTGTTCCTCGTAGACTCATTGTGTAGGATGAAGGTTTCTCCACAAAAAGTGCCCCCTGAATCTTGATTCTAACTTCCCTCCCCTCATTGACTTAGCACAGTCACAACATGTATCTGAGTAAGACTGGCTTTACTGCGACTATTTGCTTATTAGACCCCCTCCCTTGTCACTTCTGTTCTCTTTGGCCAAATATAATATATAAATAAAAATAGATATAATTGTATAAATAAATATATTTATATAAATATATGTATATAAATATACTTATATAAATAAATATATATGTAGATGTAAATATATAAATAAAAATAAGTATACATATATGAATATACTCTGAAAAGAAATAAGGGGAGATATAAGAATAGGATAGCAAGATAAATAATTAAATCTATGTTTAAACTAAAAAGAGCAACTACTAAATATTTTACATTGACCTGGATTTTTCAATAATTATACAAGGTAGACATTATTTTTGATAAAACACTGCATATACATTTCTAATCTTATTTAAGTTATGATACCTATGCAACTCATTTTAAAACGTAATGTAAATTTTTAGTCACTGAAAGTTATTACCAACTACTTAGGATAATAAGAAAAAGCCGGTTAGTAATTTGTCACTTATTACAATCAGACTTCTTACATTAGGTATGTCTTCAAGGTCAGACAGAGACATATTTTAGATAGACAGGTCATATTCAAATATTTCAGAGATCTACAGAACATGGCAGTTAAGATGTTTTAATGACATAGGTTCTTTGTTTTCTTATGAAAATGTGACATGCCTGTCCTTGGCAGCCCAAATCTACATTGGGATAGATGGTAGATGTCAAAGAAACTCCACATGGATTTTAATTTGTTTGTGGCAAAAGTAAACCACTGGGCAAGAAAGTACCCTTGCCTCGTTTTCTGATGGTACATTGAAAAAATTTGACAGGGAGGGCACAAAAGAACTGCTAAACTTTGCCTAGGCAAGGCAGGACAGACAGCACTTCAGAATATCCTGCTTCACAGAAAACTCAGGTATACTAGGCCTATAGGCCAAAGTTGATGCCCCAACATTGTAGAGTAACCTTGGGTTACAATACAGGCAGCCAGATCTTTCTATCATTTCTCAAATGTTTTTGAAAATCAATTGTACTTCCTGTTTTCTGAGGTAATATTATTTCCTTCTCCAGTCTCTCATGGAGTGGGAGACTCTGTAGTTATAGGTTTCCTTGCTACCATATTCAGAAAAGTATCCCACTAAAGAAAGAGCTGTAAAGTGTACAAGGATGAAAGACATCAAAAGGTAATATGGGGTTGGTTGGTAATGTATGTTAGGATAGAAAGTGAATTAGATACAAAGGTTTGAACTAACCATGAAAGGATAGACACAGGGTATGTTCTCTGAAAAGAACACAACCAACAACAGCAGAACAATGAGTCACTGAGAGATATCAACTATCCTACTGCTGCAGCAAGCCATGAATAGTCCAACACATTTGAAGTACAATTAACTTAAAACCAACTTTATAAACATCAAAGTCCTGGGAGACAGAGGCAGGCAGATCTCTGTGAGTTTGAGACTAGCCTGGTCTACAAGAACTAGTTCCAGGACAGCCTCCAAAGCCACTGAGAAACCTTGTCTCACAAAACAAACAAACAAACAAACATCAAGGTCCTTAAAGAACAAGTTAATGAATTACTTAAAGAAAGGAGAGAAAGGATAAAATTGGAGATTTAAAAATCCCTTACAGATTTTAAACAGTTGATAGGAATGAATTAATCTCTTCAAGACCTTTAAATGGAAATAGAAGACATGCAAAGGAAAACAAGCTGAAGAAATCCTGGAAGAGAAAATCTAGGTACTTGAACAGGAAATAGAGAGGCAAGTTTCACCAAAAGAGTATAATGCATGGACCAAGGCAAGACTAAAATATGGCAGGGCAAACAACAAACCCTGTAACTCTGTCTCAGGCAGGTGGTGCTTCATTCCTCAAAGGGCTTAAACTGCTCTATCCCTGAAGTTTTTCATACCTGTTTCAACTTTGCTACTTCTACTTCCTGTTTGTAGCTCTGCATGGCAGATGTCTCATAGCTTGGGTATCTCAACATCCCATCATTTCAAATACAACACTGGCTTCATCCTCACAGCTTCGTGTGATGAACTCTCACAGTATCCTCACTGGGTTTCAGACTCTACCAAACATAATATGGTTACAACAATGCTCACCTGAAACCACAGAAGAAGAATCTATGACCTATAAATTTTGCATCTTTCTTTTTTCCAGAATCAGTACAATATGAGCTATCCCCCCAAATTGTCTTCTAAGATGTCATGGACACTACCACAATTAGACCAGAGTGGCAGGAAGTTGTGTATGAAGTTGCTTCTTCAGATTAGGAATCAAGTTACCTATCCCTCCATTAAATCAAAGGCTTATATGGATGCAGTCTTACCCTTAGGGTATCTTCCTAGGTTTCAAATGTTGAGAAAGACCTTCTCTTTAATGGTGCCAAACTTCTTAAAATTTCCGGCCTCTGCTTCACCACAGGACTGCCATTTGAAACCACCTAGTGCTGTTTTCCTCTATGAAACTGACTGTTCATTTCTTTCTGTCCCATTTCCTTCTTTTCCATCAGTAATATACACCAAGTAGAATCAATTCTCTGTCCATGATGTCAGACAATTACTTTTTCATTCTGCCTCAATCAATTTCTCAAGGAATGGAGAAAAGAAGAATATTTGAGGAAAACATCATATGATAACATCTATTTTTTCTCCTAGCAGCCTGCTATCTTCCCATCAAGGAACACGATGTCTGCAGGATAGCAGCTAATGGAATGGTTCTTCACTCATGCCACTGAGTGCGATCCGACTGACTCCTGACTCCTCCCTCCCCCACATCATCCCTTGCCAGCAAGAAGAACCCAGACATGAACCCATGTCCATATACCCAAAGAGTCTCAGATGTTAAGGTTGAAGCTTCACCCCAGTCACTGGCATCCATATAGCCAAAGAGTCTGGGATGTTATGATGGAGGTTCCACCCATGCCCACTCTCCAATCTCGGTCCTAACACTGCTGCATCTCAGAAAGCCTGCCAAATGTGGCCCCTCTCCCAGAGATGCTCAAGAACAGTCCCACAGTGTATTTAACCTGTCCCCAGAGAACAGTGGAAAATAATGGAGAATAGTGGAGACTGGTGGAATTTCATGTCTCCCTTTCTCATGTCCTCTCTGGGGGGGCTGGAAGGCCATCCAAGAGCATTGCATCCATTAAATGTGGGCTTTTTCTAATTTGGTTGATTTAGTCTAATTTGTATTGCTGCATTAGAGATGAGACTTCTAAGGGTGTAGAAACTTTTCAGTAAGTGGTGAGGTAATCAAATTTTTGTGATTTATGGATGTTCTGACTGGCCATTTCCTATATACACAGAACCAGGAATCAAGAATATGGATAAAGAACTGATTTCATCAAGAAACCAAATTACAGTAGCTACACTAGTTTGAGCTAAATATAACTGGATGAAATGGTGCGTCCCTGCATAAAAGAACTGATACTTTACAGTGTAAGTTGTACACCCTGAGAGACAAAGTGTGTTACTAGTGTATAAAAATGGAAGATTAGCCTATTTTGGGGGGAAACTGCAGCCACTGACAGCCACTATGAACTTTTGTTCATAATTTAGGCCATGTCTTGTGTTCCGGGCCAGGCTGGAATACATAGAAAAAGGAAGTCTAAAATCACCAAAAAGAAAAAATATAACACATTTGATTTTGAGGCCTTTCTTCTTCTCTTGCTCTTTTGTATTGCTCTCCTTTTCTGAGGTATATAGAATGTTCTGGTTTGGGTTGCAAATGAGAAATAAACATTCTGGGCTGGTAAGATGGCTCAGTTAGCAGTGGGTGGTGGTGGCACGTGACTTTAATCGCACTTGGGAGGCAGAGTCAGGTGGATCCCTGTGATTTTGAGACCAGCCTTCTCTACAAGACCTAGTTTCAGAACAAAGGACAGCCCCCAAAGTCATATAGAAACACTGTCTGGACACACCACCCAAAATGGCTCAGTTGGATAATGGTGCTTACTCCCAAACCTGAAAATTTGATGAGGGTCAGGACACACATGGTAGGAGGGATTGACTCCTGCACACTGTACTCTAACACAGACACACACACACACACACACACACACACACACACCAGCAGCAACAGCAAATTTGCAACATTTTTTAGGAATCCAGTAGAATAGAATAGATTGACATTGTTCTGTACATCATAGATGAGGGAATTTTTGCTATCTCCCTTCTTGGAGTCTGGTGAGCTTAGTCCCTCTAGTTGTAATGATACACTTATCTATTGAGTGTCCTTTACTTGTTCACTGGAGGGGATTTGCTCTTGGTTGGCTTAGGATTGGGATCTATAGACAGTTATATAGCACATTACCATGCATATTGCTTCAAGTAATTGAAGACCCCAGCCCTTTGATTGTCAATGATTTTCTTTTCTAGTCACATTCCCTGGCAAGCATCAGTTCACTGGTAGTGGGTCTTATTTCTCTGACTGACCTGATTGCCCAATTGGGAATCTGCTGGCAACTGTCCATGCATTTCTGTCAAATAAAATAATAGTTGGAGTCCTGGCTGGATTCTATGAGAGAAACATGTCCAATTATCAACAACCCCCATACTTTTGTTCCTGAAGCACACCTCTGGTCTGCCTTCAACCTGACAGTGTCTTGCATAATTTTTGGACAGCACTACTGGGACATACCTTCAATCCCTTTCCAGTATTGTCATTGCTTAGTCAGTGCACTGATCTACTTGGTTTCTATGCACTATACCTAATTTACCATAAAGTTCTGGGGACAAGGATGTGAGCGCTGACTTCTACAGATAAATTGTATAGCATTTAACCTATTTTAATTTCTGTGGTGACTATATTGATAATGTAGGATAGTATGTTATTTAAATGCATACCTGTTAATTATGGTCTACACATAAAAGTCAGAATAACAGAAATTTTGATGGGTCTCAATACAAAAGTTATTTACAGTCACCACTATTTGGTGCTGCCAATAAGTGAGATCAATATGATTGTTCTTGTTGGTCAATCAGAAATCACCCACAGCCTTGTGTTGCACTTGAATGCACAAGTGCTTATGTCCATGTATGTGTGCATAGAGAAGTAAGGGTCTCATGAGGCACCAATGGGGACATTGTCCTTAACATATACTTATGCATAAGAACACATGAGTCAAGTTGAGGCATTCTAGAAACCATGGAACTGAAGTGAGATAGCAAGAACTTCCAAAGGCAAGTGCACCAGCTGGTGTCCAAATGACCTGTCTAAGAAAGCAGTCTATTACTGCAGAATAAAGACTGAACTGCAAAGGGAAATACAACAATCAAAACACAGGACAGCTTTTATTAGGCTGGGACTTCGTCATTATACTTAGTCTCTTCAAGGTTATCGAGATAGGGAACCCTGTCTCCAGCCAGGCCATTCAAAATTATTAGTGAAGCAGCCACAAAATTAAAAGTAGGGAAGCACAAAATCACAGTGGACGTGAACAGTTACTTCTGAAATGCCGGTGGCTGCATCCTACTCCCACTAAGTCACCAAAGCAGCTTATAAGATGGCCAAATACAGGACATATCTCTAGTCCAAGTGGAGAGGAATTGTGTTCCTTATCACATAAATAAATATTGTGTCTGTCTTGGTGTCTCTTAATCCCTGGCTCCTCAAGTTCTCACACTCGATACATATCATCTCCTATTGTCCGGGGAAGACACAGCAGCAGGTACTGTTGTCAACCCTGGAATGGTCTATATACCACCACTAAGACTACTGATTACATGTGGTAGATGCTCACCCAGGTAAAGGAGAACCTTGACAAGGTTTTCCATTGTCTGACATCAGTTCCCCTAATTGGGCCTAGGGTAGAATGATTCCCAGGGGTCCTGAGAAATGTGCTGCCCTTTCTGGGATGGCACATTGTAGGGTAAGCCCTGGTTTGTGTGAAGTGTGCATCTTCTTGGAGATGTCCTGGAGAAAACTTCTATCTAATCTTCTCTACCTCATCCCCTCTTATTCTCCCTCCTCCCCATTCCCCCTGTTCCCAGCAGTCTTTCTCCTCAATGTTACATTGTAGAAGACTGCTGGCTCCAGAGCCCAAAAATTTGGCAGTAGCCTTTTTACAGAAGCCTCATCAAATTTTAAGCGACTTTTCAAGTGTGACATTGACACACATGGATTCATGAGATCTGCTACCCCTGAGATCAAATTGGCAAAAGGTGATGTGTAGGCCCTTGATCTGCTGCAGGTTTTCACTAAACATATCAGAGAAAGCAGTCACTATTGGAATTTTTGTAGTGGGAATTATCCTTAGATGTCAGCTCTGCCATGGAAACTTGAAGGAAACAATGGATGTAAGGAAGAACCTTGAACAACTTTGCATACTGGAGCCACTCTAGAGCTTAACATCCCAGTCCAAGTATTAGGGAAAAACTCCTGTTTATGAGGAGCTTAGCACATGAGCAGCCAGGAGAAAGTGGTTGAAGGATTCCTCAGTTTCAGGGCACAGAGATAGATCTTCGGTGAACCCCCAGTCAACTTCCAAATTTTAGGAATGCACAGAGAAACTTGACAAAATACTATTGACTGGAGCCACTTCAGATCAACAGCCAGCCTGGGGCTTAGGTCATTCCTCTGAACAATGATCTCAGCACTCACAAGAATGAGACAGGTAGAAGGGGCTGTAGGACTCCTGAGTGTTGGATGTTTGGGCATCCCCAGATACATATGAAATCCCAGGCAGCTTCCTGATGTTGGATATGCACAGGGAGACCATGAAACTTGTCTGTGATGGAGAGAGAATGAGACTGATAACCAGCAATTAGGCAGTTGATGACTGCACATTCTGATCACTGTCTACATACCACATAGTTATGAGTGGCATGAGCTTTGTGGCAGGGATGATGACAGAACAAGGAGGCTTTCAGCCATTGAGATTATTTATCTGGGATTCAAGGGGCTGGCCTGAGTAACATCAAGTGACTTCCATGTAATTTCCATTGTCTCAACTGTGACCCCCTGCCATCTGGTGTCATATGAAATTCAAGAGGGGGAAGGACCTCATTAGATAGTAAACTTCTTGTGGCTTTCATCAGTCATCAGCCATCCCTGATTCATGTTCTCATGACGTGGTTTGACTCACTGGACAGCCTCTGACACTTAGCTATGGAGGATATGACAAGAAGTCAAAAAACTTGGGTCTACTTTCATCCAAACCCTACCTTTAATCTCTGCACAGTGATTTCTCAGATGCTGAGGAACAGTAGAGGCTTCTGGCTACCAGGATGCAGAAAGAGACGAGAGCTTGATCTCTTTTCACTGAATTCAGGGTCACTCGTTCAAGCAAATCAGTCTCACAGATCCACTGTCTCCACATGCTCTTCCTGCATGGCCTTCCCTCAAACAGCCATCTGGCCTTCATATTGGATGAGAACCTTGTCCAAACTAAGCTCTTTCACACTCCATACCTGCTTTCCAGACTGTGGGAACTAAGACATGAGCAGAGGCTGGTAAGTGAGTCACTGCATGAAGCGGGACTCTCTGGCTTCCAGATATTAGGCCTTTTGGGGGACTTTGTAATATCTTTGAAATGGCCTTTGAAAATTAACAGTGGCTAAGGGAAAAGTATCATGTATCTGTCTAATAAGGATTTTTATCATAAACACTGTCAACATCATTTTCTTCTACTTCATCATTTAGTTCCTGTTGTTCCCCATCATTCATTCAATTATCCCCTGGCTATGCCTTGCGGAGATTAGCAGTAGATGAGGAAGCATTACTTGACTTAGTTTCTGCCCTCAGATTAATCACGTCATCCTGAAGGTTCTTCTACTAAGATTTCCATTTCTGTTTTTTTCTGAAAGGAGGTCTGTAATTTGGATCCATAATTAAAATGCCTGAACCAGGATCTACTTAGGCCCATGGAATTCATAAAATTTCCTCATCTTTTGTTCTACTTCTGACACTCTTCTAAAGACAGGCTTCCTTCCTCTGGAAACCATGTACTGACATTCAGTACAAAATCCTACAAAGCAGCCAAATGATTCTATGTGGATTTACTACCTTGTCGCGTCTGCTGCGCAGCCTGTGTCCGAGAAGGTGCGGAGGGTGTCGGGGATTGACAACACAGAGACTTGTTCAACGATGTAAAGAAAACTTTAAGCAGGCTCCAAAAAGGTTCAAGAAAACTTCCTAAGAAAGGCTCCCACCAGAGAAGCTTCTGCTCTCTCCTCTACCCTGGCTGGTTCTGCTCTGACCCCAGAAACTGATCTGGGCGTGGCAGAAGGGGCGGTTAGTCTTTGGACAAGGTCGAGGTCAGGGTGGTTTCTGTAGGCAGGCCTTTTCCAGGAACTTAATGCCCCCAGGCATTGTATTGTTTTTAGCAAACATGTCTTTAGATTGTCTTACAGCTGCCAACTCCCAGGCAGAAGGGGAAGTGGGTCTCTGCTCAAGGTCTGGTGTTCCCACAATTCACCCCTTTTTATTTTTAAATGAGGCACTCCTGGCTTAGGTCAAGTAGGGTCACCCTCCCTTTCCCATCATTGGGGGACCTTGAACCCCTGTCTTAGGCGGGAGGGGTCTTCCCCACAGGTGGCCCGTCATCAGAGCACCCCAACTTTAAATCATCTGTAACCAACCTTCATGGCTATCGGGATTGCCATGGGCTAGGCTAAGCAATACTTGGTTACGGATCTCTTGCCTCTGGAACAAGGCACATTTGAGCCCGGCATAAAGCCAGAATGCCTACCGCCACTGCCACCATTTCGAGCTCAGGGTGGTTTCTGCGGGCAGGCCTTTTCCAGGAACTTAATGCCCCCAGGCATTGTATTGTTTTTAGTAAACATTGTCTTACAGCTGCCTACTCCCAGGCAGAAGGGGAAGTGGGTCTCTGCTCAAGGTCTGGTGTTCCCACAATTCACCCCTTTTTATTTTTAAATGAGGCATTGTATTGTTTTTAGCAAACATGTCTTTAGATTGTCTTACAGCTGCCAACTCCCAGGCAGAAGGGGAAGTGGGTCTCTGCTCAAGGTCTGGTGTTCCCACACTACCTCTTCTTTCTAACATATGGCTCAGCACTTGCAGGAACAGGCCTCTGTCCTTGGACTGTGAATGCCATGTGATGCTTACTTTCTCACCATCTTCTCTATCCAAGAATGTGCAGCACTCTGGAGAGGTCATATCCTACCCTGGAAATGCATTTTTAGAGGTCCCCAGCAGCCATGAACTAACATCAGCAAAGTATGGGAGTTGAATGGGATGAGGGTCCTAAAATAAGGTGGGTAAGGATTTTATGGTGACAAACACAGAGGCAGATTGAATCCTAGTTTATTTTGCAGTTCTCAAGCACGATTTTTTAAACAGATTCAATGTAAGGGGATGTTTTTTGAAGCATACCCAAACAGATGACATTGTTGTTACTTGGCACAGTAATGCAGAAATCCCAAACTTAAGATCATCCAGGGTTAATCACAACACAAAATTGTCCATGGTTAAGGATAACCACATATTTCTTACATCAAATTACTGAATTTTTATGGTCAGTTACTGTTTAACATCAACTACCTAGTTCTTGAAAGAAGTTTATTTAAAATGTGGAGCTATTTTACCTCATTTTTATTAAAAACCTTTATCATGTGAAGCAAGGTCATTGCTAATTAAAAAAAAAAAACACAAGCCACTCACTCACCGTAACAACTGTGCAGCCATATGAAATGATATTGATGAAAATTTTTTACTATTTGCACTTATGTGAATGTCATGAATGATTTGGAAAGCACTCATTTTTATAGTGAAGATGCCATGAGTAATCCCATCTCAGGGTATGGTTTCTTGTCTATTTCATTTGTTTAAAATGTCAACACAGGCTTTTAGGAACATTTAATATAAAAAAGGAATAGAATAAACAGAAATTGCCATGAGAAAAAGGGCCCATTTTTTCCTCCAGCAGAGAGTTTAACATCCTCTCGCACCCCCCCACCATCCTCCCACCCTATTGCCAATTCCTTCCACATAGGGGATATCTAGAGTCTATCCTTTCATTCAAGGTAGGGTCAGGTACTTCCCAAAGAGTCCAGGCAGAGAGAGCAACCCTCTTTTGTTATGGACATATGATGTCTGTAAGTATTCGAGGGATAATCAATGACCCACTGCTCAGGACCCCATAGGGAGCCCAGGCCTCCTCATTGACTGTCACATTCAAGGTGTCTGAATCGGTCCCACGCTGGCCTCCCAGCTGTCAGTCTGTGGTCCAAGAGCTCTCCCCTGTTCAGATCAGCTGTCTCTGCTGCTTTTGCCAGACCATTCTTTGCCAATTTGCTCTTCACTCCTCTCTTTCTGTCGCTGGATTTCTTGGATTCTGTTCAGTATTTAACTGTGGGTGTTTGCCTCTGCTTCCATCAGTCACTGGATGAAGGCTCCAGGACGGTTAGAGACATCAAGTTCACTATCAGGAATAGTCTCTACACTATTGCTTAGCTTGTCAATTGGTGTCATCCGTTTAGATCACTAGAGGTCACAATGGTGCCTGATCTGTCTTCTAACCTATGATTCCCTCTTCCCCATATCCTACCCCCCCTAGTCGACCTTCCTGTTCCTCCACAACCTACTCTCTCTTCCACTTCTCCCCCTCTCTATTTCCCAGGTCCCCCTTCCCCCCACCCCTCGCTGTGTTCCCCATCTGTTCAGAGGATCTTGCCTCATTTCTCTTCTCTTGGGTACCATGTACGTCTTTTAGGATCTTTCCTGTTTCCCAGACTCTCTGTCAGTGGAAGTGCAGACTGGCACTCTACTGATCCATGTTTAAAATCCATAAATGAGTGAGTACATACCATGTTTGTATTTTTGTGACTGGGCACCTCACTCAGGATGGTTTCTTCTAGTGTTATCCATTTACCTGCCAATTTCAAGATTCCATTGTTTTTTTCTGCTGAGTATTACTCCATTGTGTAAATTTACCACATTTTCTCTATCCACTGTTCAGTTGAGGGGTATCTAGGTTGCTTCCAGGTTCTGTCTATTACAAATAATGCTGCTATGAACATAGAGGAGCATATGCCCTTGTTGTATGAATTTGCCTCCTTTGGATGTATGCCTAAGAGTGGAATTGCTGGGTCTTGTCGTACATTGATTCCCATTTTCATGAGGAATCTCCATACTGCTTTCCAAAGTGGCTGCACGAGTTGTCACTCCCACCAGCAGTGGAGGAGTATTCCCCCTCTCTCCACATCCTCTCCGGCATAAATTGTCTTCGGTGTTTTTGATTTTAGCCATTCTGACAAGAGTAAGATTGTATCTCAGAGTTGTTTTGATTTGCATTTCCCTGATGGCTAAGGATGTTGAGCACTTTCTTAAGTGTCTCTTGGCCATTATAGCCTCCTCTATTGAGAATTCTCTGTTTAGTTCTGTACCCCACTTTTTGATTGGATCCTTTGGTGTTTTGGGGACTTGCTTGTTGAGTTCTTTGTAAATTTTGTAGATTAGCCCTCTGTGAGTTGTGGGGTTAGTGAATATCTTTTTTGATTCTGTGGACTGCCTTTCTGTCTTGTTGTGTGTGTCCTTTGCCTTACAGAAGCTTTTTAGTTTGATGATGTCCCATTTGTTAACTGGCGATCTCAGTGTCTGTGCCACTGGTGTTATGTTCAGGAAGTGGTCTCCTGTACCAACTCATTGAAGAGTATCTCCCACTTTCTCTCCTAAAGTTTTCTGTGTGGCTGGATTTATGCTGAGATTTTTGATCCATTTGGACTTAAGTTTTGTACAAGGTGATTATATGAAATCTTTTATAATAAATGTACTTCCTTCTTTTCATACTCATTACAATTCCACATTGCAAAGGCTTCAAAAGATTGATTTCACACAAATATTTACATCTTTAAAATACAAAACATTAGCACCCTGACAATATTCATAGGGTTTCGCTGCAGTTTCATTTTTTCTCAAGATTTTGATACATATAAAAGGATTTACTCATTGACTGTATTCATAGGGTTTCTATAAAATATGTGTTTTTTTATGTGTCTGGAGATGACTGTGACTTGCAAAGACTTTATCATTCTTTTTACATTCATAGTGTGTGGCAATGGTTGGTTTTTTCTTTAACAAAGAAAGTTTTCCTAAAAATGAGAGGTCATTCTAGTGACACATACAGGCCAGGCACTGATGGCACTTTAAATCCAAACACTTGGGAGACAGAGGCATATGTGGTCTGTGAGTTTGAGACCACCCCATGATACAATCAATCTAAAAGAGAAGCAGAGCCAAATGGTGAGAGCCACAAGTTGATCTCAGCACTAGGGGAATGGAGACAGTGATGAATGTAATTGAGTAAAGAGAAAATGCATGCAGCAAAGAGACAGAAATTCAGGAATAAGTCTGAGGTTTAAAATAGAAAGCATTCAGTGTGAGGATTATAATACACAGGATACCCCATTTGTTCTGAGTATTTGTAGAGGTAAGAACCTGTGTTTGGTTGCACTATTTCTTTGATCTTTCAGATTTAGCCTCATACATGACTCAGGAATTTTATTACAGAAATATTAGAATTCAGCTATCAATAGGTTTTTCCTCCAGTATGTTTTCTTTTAAGTATTTGAAGTCAACTGTGCTGAGCAAAGATTTTACCACATTGAGTACATATGTAAGGTTTCTCTCCAGGATGAGATCTTTTATGTATTTGAAGATTCCTGGATCATGCAGAAGCCCTACCACACTGATTACATTCATATAGTTTCATCCAGTATGTGTTCTTTTATGTATATGAAGATGACTGTGCCAAGCAAAGGCTTTACCACACTTATGACTTTCATAGCGTTTCTATCGAGTATGACATCTTTTATGCACTTGAAGATAACTGTTGCAAGCGAAGGCTTTACCACACTGAGTACATTCATAGGGCTTCTTTCCAGTATGTGTTCTTTTATGCCTTTGAAGATGACTGTGCTGAGCAAAGGCTTTACCACACTGATGACATTCATAGGGTTTTTCTCCAGTATGTGTTCTTTTATGTACTTGAAGATAACTGTGCTGAGAAAAGGCTTTACCACACTGAGTACATTCATAAGGTTTCTCTCCAGTATGAGTTCTCTTATGTACTAGAAGATGATGGTGCTGAGCAAAGGCTTTACCACACTGAGTACATCCATAGGGTTTCTCTCCAGTGTGTGTTCTTCTATGCACTTGAAGATGACTTTGGCAAGCAAAGGCTTTACCACACTGACTACATCCATAGGGTTTCTCTGTAGTGTGTGTTCTTCTATGCACTTGAAGATGACTTTGCCAAGCAAAGCCTTTACCACACTGATTGCATTCATAGGGTTTCTCTGGAGTATGTGTTCTTCTATGTACTGGAAGAGCACTGAGGTGAGCAAAGGCTTTACCACACTGATGACATTCACAGCGTTTCTCTCTGGCATGTGTGTTTTTATCCATTTGAAGATGACTGTGGCATAGGTAGGCTTTACCACAGTGATTACATTCATGGAATTTCTCTCCAGTCTGTGTTCTTTCATGACTTGGAAGCTGATTGTCATGTACAAAGTATCTATGACATTCAGTATATGTAGGTTTCTCTCCCTTTGAACTTCGGTCATGCCTGCAAGGATAATTGACACTTGTAAAAGCTTTACTATATTCATGACCTCTGATGGGGTGTGGACTAGGGATGTACCAAGGGGAAAAAGGGGTGGGAGGATGCAAGGGGATAAGAGGAGGGGTGGGAGAGAGAACTGGGGTTGGAATGTAAAACAAACTCATGATTAAAAAAATTTTGATAATTTAAATATTTATAACTACAAATTAATTTTACAATTTTTTCTAATTTTAAAAACTTATCAGGTATTAAGCTCATTTCACTTTGTTTACATTCATGGTGTTCTCCTTCATTAAGGATTGTTTTCTATATATGAACATCTGTCTCATGCTAAGAAACTTTATTGCCTTGTTTGGAATTATTGCATATTTTTCTCTATGAGATATTTTTCATAATTCTGGAGAACAAAAACAATTCATAAATTTATGGCACTTTTAGCATTGACCAATTTTTCTGTATTGTGACTCAAATTACATTTACAAGATGAACCAAGACAATGGGTAATATTTATACATTGCTTGTCCATATAGGGCTTTTCTGCAGTATAAAATGAAGCTGGTAAAGCACTTGTAAATTTAAATGATGCTCAACAACTCTGCTAAACACAGTGTCTACTACATATCTTCTAATTGTTCTGAGATGGAGAGAAGTTCATTGTTCCTTTTCATGTCCCTGTGTTCATATCGTTTGCATTTTGAGTACTATAAGATATTCCTGCTAACGGAAGTCTAAGAAATAAAAAGGTTTCCACACTGAAATAATGTATTTTGTCGTTGTGTTCTTCATGGACATAAGATACAGGGATTAAGGATTTACAAGTCTTCCCCCAACTAAAATCATGATTCAAAGTATCTATCTTATTGTACTTAGCAAAATTCAAACATATATATGAGTAACAATAGCTTTACTATGAACTATTTGCTGATGAGAATCTGTTGGAAATATACTCATCACCTTTTCAATGTGTATATCTTCTGTAATATGAGTGGTATGAAACTACATGTATTTGCAATTCTCAACAGCACATCTCTGATGGAGCTATGACTCAAATGGTGTTAAGACAGTCATATCTTGTCTTCCTTCCTAAGGGAGGATTTGCAAACATAATGCACTTACTACCTGATAAGGTATATGATCTCATGGCAATTTAATGATAGTCACTGCACTTTATTTTATTTTTTTATTTTTTTGGTTTTTCGAGACAGGGTTTCTCTGTAGCTTTGGAGGCTGTCCTGTAACTCACTTTTTAGACCAGGCTGGCCTCTAACTCACAGAGATCTGTCTCCCTCTGCCTCCTGAGTGCTGTGTCACTACACTTTATGATGTGATTATGTACACTGCTGCTTTTCTTTGCAACTTCCATATACATTAAAGTATATTCAGAGGCAAATTCATATCAGCAAAAACATGGAAATTACCTTGCATGCCTTTGATAATGTTGGTGATATTCTTTGATATTATCATCTTCCCATTTGTAGCCTAAAATATAGCACCAGAAAATGTATGATATGTAATTGAAAATTGCTTGAAATTTAACTGTCTTCAGTGATCCTTAGCATCATGACTGATTTATTTCCTTGGTCTTCTTCATTCTCACTCAAAATTACAAAAGATAATCAAAAACCAAGAAACAGTTGTGCCCTTACTATGAAGAGTTAAAGAAAATACACAGAATTACCTATAGCCTTGAGGTTCATATAGGTCTCCAGCATCACATCTTTGTAAAGATTCTTCTGTGAAGGATCTAGCAAAGCCCACTCATCCTGAGTGAAGTTGATATGCAAATCTTGATAGGTTACTGCATACTACAATATGCCATACATGTATAAAAAAAGCATAATAAAGACAGCACTGTAAATGTATACTTCTTCCACAATATACTCATATAATGATTCGCTTTCCCATACTTACTCTATGACACAGTTATTATATTTCAGTCACTTAAGAAGGAGCCTGATATGGTTTAACCTCTATTATTCTGAATGATCAGAATGGTATATTATATCGAAAGAGAAACATCTATTAACACACACAGAGAGACATGCAAACAGATCAAAAGACTGACTCTACATGAGAGAAATTATTTGAGTAATTCCTTACTATAAACTGTTGAGCAAGGTGGGTATATTGACTCATTCCTTTAGTCCTAAAACTGAGAAGGAAAGAGATAGGTATATCTGCTTATCAGGTGAAGGCTCACCTAGTCTGCCAAATCAGTTATAGGACAGCAAGAGGTAAATATTAAGAACCTGTCTCCCATACAAACATCGATGAAATTAACAATAAAGACAGGAAGTACTGAGAGGTGTATGTTTTTCTTAAGTTCAAATGAGAAGTTATGCATTGACTCCTGTTCTGATTCCATCTTCAAGAAAACTGAAGTGCTCCAGTTTTAATTGTAATTTTAATAAACATTACTGAAAGGAACTGTGCATTCAAGCATTTATACATAGACAGATGAAGACACTAGCAGTATAAATGTTGATCATAAATAATCAACACAAAGCAGGAGAGATGCTGAGAAGTTAGGTCTTGCTGCACTTTTACATAAGTGAGCTCAAATGTCATGACTTACATTGGGTACCGCAACTATACATTATAACAAACTTGTGCATTGTAAGATCAGCTTTTGAATAATGTGAGGACCAGGCAAACATGTTATGCCTTTCGATGTATTCAGACAAAAAATAATATGGATTTAAAAGATACACATAAACATATCAAGCAGGAAGAATGTCACACACCTCTAATCCAGTGACTCAGAATGCTCAGGGAGCATTAATATCATGAATACTGTGGGGCTTTGCCAACCTTTGCCAAATTTAAAAAGTCAAGCTGGGACTGAAGACATTCCACGATAAAGTCAAATTTAAACAATATCTATGCAAAAATCCTGCCCTATACAACATACTAGAAGGAAAAATCCAAACCAAGGCAGTCAACTTCACATTGAAAAACATAGGAAATAAATAACCTGACATTGTGAAAACCAAAAAAAAGGAAAACACATACACTCATACACAGATGACAACCACCACCATCAAAAAGTACAAAACATAACATTAATTGAAAGACATTATTCCTGATATTTCAATATTAATGTCATCAGCTCCCCAAGCAAGAGACACAGATTAATATTATGGAATCCAAAAATATAGGTTTGAATAGAGCTGGTTAAGCCCCAGGAACACTCACTTACATCTAATCATACTGTATTCTGACAGTCATGGTTAGCATAAACCTTTTCTTTGGAGTATTTGTGTTACAGTCCTCCATGACCCAAATTCTATTTAGTGACTTAATGTTTCCTAAGAACTGCCATCACAATTACACTTCCATGTCACAGTTTAGCAGTGGAGTGCTCCTCTACACAGGAAGTATTGTTTACAAGCTCAACATGATTAAATCCAAGTGCATTGATAACAAAAATAGTAAACTTTGCACGTGCAGAATTTCTAAAGACACTAAAGGGACCACAGCTCTCTGTGTTTGGCAAATCTGTGTTTGATAGTGACAGGACAAGCAATAAGGGTGCCTAAATTTAACAGTGATGTCAACAAAGATATTTCAAAGCACAGTCCCAATAACAATGCTGTGCATGTGCACAGCCAGCAGAGTGAACATTCTCAAGAACCCACCAGCTGCCCCAGAGAATTGCAAAGTCCATGCAGGCTCTTAGGACCACATAGAAATAAACCGGGTCACACATGACCATTAGGATCATACAGTACAATACAAGACCAGGCAGGAACATGGCAAACTCTGCTTCAGGCTTCTTATTCTTACCCATTCTTGGGAGGACACTCAACACTGGTTCCCATGGCTCGACCCAACACTTCTGCCTGTCTGGGGATGGTAGCGCCAAGCTCACCATGCCATGGTTTTCAAGCTCCTCTTGGCTCATCTCCATGCAGTAGCTCTCACAGAACAGCACACAAGGTCACCTGAACAGTTTCTCTGCAATGCCAAGCCTGAGGTTTTTGGCGGAAAAGACCCAGCACAACTTCCGACTGCCAGGTCACCTTGAGGGACTGATTGGTTAGTGAAGCCTGAGTAACAGGAGCTCCTCCCATAGGCTCACACAGTGCTTTAAGACACAGCTCATTGGTTCCTGGACAAAGACCTTTTCTGAGTCAGCACAAACATGCATTTCAATAGTATTTGAATTAGGCTGGAACAGCAGATCCTGATCTCCATAGGCACTTCCTATTCTTTGTTCTGAACAGAGAGCAGCTAGCAAACTTTTACAGCCTTATCTACTGCCTGTAGTGTACTGAATTTCTGTCACACCTGTGAAAGAGCAGACAAAATATCAAAAGAGTGATTTCAAAAGGCAGGTGGTAGTGGTGAATAACTTTAAGCCCAGCACTAAGGTGGCAGAGTCAGGCAGATCTCTGTGAGATAGAGACCAGCCTAGTCTTCAAAAGCAAGTTCTAGGACAGCCTCCAAAAGAATACAAAGAAACCCTTTATCGAAATACCTCCAAAATAAATAAATAAATGATTTCAGGAAACAATACTAGAGGTTTGTTATGTGGCTTCACACTGAGGTCAGGTGACCTGAACTTGCTTCTTATCCAGTTGCAATAGGGACTTCAGACAACCAGGAAAGAAAATCAGGAACCAGATCACAAGCAAGATAATGGGACTTTCTCCCATCAGAAAGCAAGATAATGGCTCCATTGCTTTAGGAGTTACATTCCTGAAATTCAGAGCAAACAGTTGAAAAATGAATAGTACTACAGAGTAGCCCTCATGGAATGTTTAATACTTAGAGAATAATTGAGCAAGGCAAACCTTTGTTTAAGGTAACAATTGTGAGCCAGCAAAACTTCCTCACTGGGCGCTTAAAAAAATAAAAAATACAATTGGATTATTCATGGTTTTCTATATGAACAGGACTGATAGAATGAATCACTACACATGTGTGGAAATGGATTATTAGAATGTCTTAGGTGTTGGTCCTGATCATGCAACAATGGTTGCCTTCCAATAATAATTTCAAGGACCCAGGAGTTGTTCTGTTCAGTAGGTTGAATATCTCAGCTGTTCTTCAATACACACCAAAATCTCAAGGAAGTGACTGTAATTGTGATTAAGGAATGAGGACAAACAGAGAAAGAGAGAGCTTCCTTCTTCAATATCCTTTCTAGATGAAGGCTGCCACCAGAATTTCTGATCCAGATTAAGGATGGATCTTAATCTTTGGTTTTTGTTTTGTTTTTGTTTTTGTTTTGTTCCATTTTGTTTTGGTATTTTCAAGACAGGGGTTTTCTATGCCTCCATGGAACTCATTCTGAAGACCACTTTGGCCTGAAACTCAGAAAATCAAATGTGTCTGCCTCCTGAGTGCTGGGGTTAGAGGTGAGCAGCACCTATCAAGCAGCTGAAAATGGATGTCACCTCAAGTAATCCAGATTAAATATGAGGTTTTAATTTCAAAAACTATGGAAACATCCTGCACAGGTGTACCCAACTCTTTGAGTTTTAGTTAATACCTATAGCTGTCAGTTTGAATACCAAGAATAGCCATCACAACATCCTATGCAGAAGAATATAGAAAGATTTCTTACCTGAAGGAGGTATAGAGATCCTGGGCATTATTTCCAAAGCAATACTTTTCCTAAGCAAAGAAGCATGTGGATTTCACTTAGTGAGTGTATACACATTCAGGTAGTATTCACCCTATTCCTAAGCAGGCTCAGACAAAAAAATCGATTTTTAAACATGATCACAATGTAAATCAGAGACATTTAGGGGCATTTTTTACATTAAGCCAAGCATAAACATGAAGGATAAAAATGACTGAAAGAGCCAGGCATTGGTGGCACACTACTTTACTCCAAGCACTCAGGAGGACCTAAATCCTGCAAAGGAAAGAGACCACAACACATGCCAAGGCTGACCCATTAGACTAATGTTGGAATTTACAATAGATGCTCTGAAATACAGAGGTGCCTGGGAGGATGTTCTAAAAGTTACCACAGACCACAGATGCCAACTTAGAGAGCACTACACCAAACAAAATGTGATTTAAATCAACATGAGAAGAGAAACTTTTCACAATAAAATCCACTTTAACTAATTTTTGTCAAGTAAATCTAGCCTACAAGAGGAAATCTAAATATGAAGCTAAGAATTACTATATGCAATAGGACAGAATTGATAAATACTCCTGACATAGTTCATCAAAATAGGGTGAAAAATCACACCACAACATCAAAAAAGCATAAATCAATACACAGTGCCCAATAATAACTATCAATAGGATTGTTGTTACTTTCTCATAAAAAGCCACTGACTGCCAGGGGCTGGTAGCACACACCTTTAATCCCAGCACTCCTTAGGCAAAGACAGGTAGACATCTATGATTTCCAGGACACCCTAAAGTATTATACAGAGAAAAATTTCTTGAAGAAAAAAATGACACAGACTAACAGAGTGGATTAGAAAATATGATGAATTTTCCTTATGCCTCCAAGATTCATTCCTCACCATTAAGTTCACTCAATGATAACTTTAAAGTGATTAAAAAATATTAGAAGGCAATGTATGTAAGAAGGTAGAAGGTATAGTTGATCTTTTTTTTTGTTTTTGTTTTTGTTTTTTTGGTTTTTCAAGACAGGGTTTCTCTGTGGCTTTTGGAGGCTGTCCTGGAACTTGCTTGGTAGTCCAGGCTGGTCTCGAACTCACAGAGATCTGCCTGCCTCTTCCTCCCGAGTGCTGGGATTAAAGGCATGCACCACCAATGCCCGGATTATAGTTGATTTTATATTATATAATAAAATAAAATCCAAGCAAAAGCAAGGCTGAAGGGGTTGAGAAGGACAGTATATAATAATTAAAATTAAAATACAACAAGAGTATTTTACAATTCTTAACATGGTCCAAACATCAGGACAACAATATTTGTAAAGGAAACAGTATTACTGCTAAAAATCATACATTGATCTAACACAGCAATACCTGGTGACTTCCATACACTAAAATAGGTTGATCTTCCAGATATGAACTAAATAGAGAAAAACTAGAGATGGATAAAATCATAAGTCAGATGGATGTGACAGACAGTTATGTAATATATCACCACTAAATACATAAGAATAATTTTTGTCCAACAATCCATGGAACTTTCTCCAAAATTCACCATAATAAAGAATAAACCAATCTCTACGTTAGTAGAAAATTGAAATGACACTCTGAACTCTATCCAACCACCATGAATTAAAGCTGGATATCAGCAATACCAACAGGAAATATAAAAACTCATGGAAGCCAAAAACTCACTACTGAGTGAAGAGTGCATCAAGACAGAAGGACAGACTGAAAAAGAAAACACAGCATTTCTGAAATAAGGGCCACAATGAAAGCAGTTCTAAGAGGAAAATTTAAAGCAGTGAATACCTACAGAAAGGTACTGGAGTAATTTTTTTGTTTGTTTGTTTTTCAAGACAGGGTTGCTCTGTATTATTTTGGAGGCTGTCCTGGAACTCACTCTGTAGACCTCCAACTCACAGATATCTGCCTCCCAAGTGCTGGGATTAAAGGTGTGCACCATCCATGCCCGGTCTGATTTCTTATTAATAACCTCATTACACACTGGATATCACTATGAAATTAATGTTCAATATTGTATATATAAATAAATAAGAGGGCTTAAAAATCAGGGATTCAAGAATGAGGAATAAAATAAATATGTTAGAAGCAGAGAGCAACAGGGATAACCAAAGGTAGAATGAATATAATGTCAACGTGTTTCCTCAAATGAATCAATTAAATGACAGCTACTTAGACTAAGTAGTTGACTAAATGAGAGAGAATATATAAGTTATTAGTTTATAAGAAAGTGATGACTTTACATTAGATCCTGAGGAAATTGGGAAAATCATAAGGACATACTTTAAATCTTTATTTCACAAAACTGGAAACCTAAAAAAGATGAAATTCCAGATATCCATGTAACTGAAACCAAGATGGTATACATCCTATAAACAGACCCATAGGCAAGAGATGGTCTACCCCAGGGAAAAAGATCCAACTGCTAGTTGTCAAGGACCAAAGGGTCAGCCCAGAAGTCATATGTGCAATTAACAGTATACCAACTGAAAAGGGAGTATTTAGTACTTAATGTATGAATATAAAGATATAAGTATGCAATTCATAATATAAACCAGTATGCTCTTTTTTCTGTTGAGGGATCAATGATGAAGTTTGTGGTGACAGCTGAACCCTGATTCCTTGGGATCCCTAGGTTCTAATCCAGTATCCTTTGGGATTGTTGTTCTCTGAATCCTCTTATCTTTCTGGTTACATGTACATTAGCTTCTGATTTCCAATCACAGATCTGACTTATGTCATCACTCTGCCATGCCACCATGGACTATAAAAACAGAACTCAGTCAGGGTGTTACAACCAGTCTTATAACCTGCACCACTTCCCTCCCAGACCTCACCATCCAAGGAGGAAAGGACAGCTCAGGAGGACCTCAGGTTTTTCAGAGTCACAAGGGGAAGCACTGATTACCAGCATGGGGCCCAAAAATCCGGGTGTATGCTGTAGTGAGCTGACATTCATCCTGCAGAGGGGGGAATTCAAAGGTCACCAAAGGAACAGCTGTAGGATGCTGATGGATAAGCTTGGTACTGAGTCAAGGATCTGGGAGTGCAGGAGTGGGGAATCATCAGCCTCACTATTGGGATGAGGATGATGAATTGGGACCAAGGTTTCAGGCATTCCACAGATAGTAACACATTCTTCTCCTCCTGGAAGATCTGGTCATATAAGGAGTGATCAGAGGGAAGCAAAAAGAACACAACAGAATCCAGATGCACAGAGTCCTGGTCTAGACCTAGGGAAGCTTTTTCCCATATCCTCTACTGCCAACCAGGTATAGGTCACATGGCAGAGTGCTGTGTGTCTATAGTTGCCCAGGCATCACTGTTGCACAAAGAGTTTCCTCTTCATGATGAGATTATCTGAAGAGCAGAATGGCCCTTCACTACTCCAGCTCATCCAGCGATCCCCCAATTGCTGCTGCTCACATTGGCCCATCAGTTGGCAGAAGCTTCAGCTACAGGATCTAGCTCCCAGAAGATGCCCAGGCCCTTCACTAAGACAGTTTTGAGGGGCATAGGAGAGTAACATTTGAATAATGAGATACCAGTTATATATTGTAATGACCTGACACTGGGGCCCATCCTAATCTGCAGCCCCAAACCAAGCCCAGAACTATAGCTCCCCTTGTGCTGAACCTAGGTAAAAGGCACACAGTGTGATTGTCCATGTTAGTGTGGAGGGAGGAGAGACAGATCCACGGCAGAGGACAACCTTCAAATTCCAGTATATTTGACAGACTTTCATTGATCCAACTTCAGGAACACACTTGTAATCTTTGCCTCCAAGCAAGAAGAGTCTAATGTCCCATCCACTCCAATCTATTCATCATTGAAAGTGTAGGGTGGAGCCGGGCGTTGGTGGTGCATGCCTTTAATCCCAGCACTCTGGAGGCACAGGCAGGTGGAACTATGTGAGTTGAAGGACAGCCTCCAAAGCCACAGAGAAACTCTGTCTTGAAAAAAAAAAAAGAAAGTGCAGGGTGGAACTCCTTTCCACCCTTCAGTCCTCTGTAGTCATCTTTCACTGTCCCCATATGTGGGGACATTCTGGAGTTGGGGCCTCTGGAAGTCCTGGCCCCTGTAGCTCCTGGCCTAACTGAAGGAGGCCTGGAATTTCAGCTCCTGCAGCATTACAAAAGACTGCAAATTTTCAGGGAAGCTGCTTGTTCCCTCCTCCTGTTCTCTGTTCCAGCCTGAAGGGTGCAAATCAAAGGAGGACATATTCATGGGGATGATGTACTGAGGAGGTTCTCTTGTTCTGGCTCACTGTGAGCTTGAAAAGTTTTATCTCCAGGGGAAGTGAGCACACCAGGACTCCACCTGCAAATGAATGATGCCATGATTCCTGACTCCCTGGCCATGTGCAAAGTCATTGCTGTCTTTTCTTCCTCTGTCCCTTCTCCACATGTGTCTGCCCATCCATGACCCTCTTATCTGCTTTTTCCTTAAGATGCTTACATAAACATGGGATCTTCAAACAGAGAAATTGAAACGACATGAATGGACATGTGGAAAGGTATCCTAGCACCACAGAAAAAACAAACAAACAAACATGTTGCAAAGAATTACAGGTCACTCTTGGAGAGCACTGAGAATCACAGTGAGTTCTAAGCACTAGAAATAGAGACATCATCCAGAAAAGTCTAGAAAACTTCATCCAGGATGGTCCAGGGAAAAACACCAAGGAAATTTCAGACATGCACACTGTGGGACATACCTGTGATATTACACACAAAAAAAATGTCACATTTGTAATCCAGGCTATATGTACAAGATTGGGTGTCGCGTCTGCTGCACGGCCTGTGTCCGAGAACGTGCGGAGGGTGTCGGGGATTGACAACACAGAGACTCGTTCAACGATGTAAAGAAAACTTTAAGCAGGCTCCAAAAAGGTTCAAGAAAACTTCCTAAGAAAGGCTCCCACCAGAGAAACTTCTGCTCTCTCCTCCACCCTGGCTGGTTCTCCTCTGACCCCCAGAAACTGATCTGGGCGTGGCAGAAGAGGCGGTTAGTCTTTGGACAAGGTCGAGGTCAGGGTGGTTTCTGCGGGCAGGCCTTTTCCAGGAACTTAATGCCCTCAGGCATTGTATTGTTTTTAGTATACATTGTCTTACAGCTGCCTACTCCCAGGCAGAAGGGGAAGTGGGTCTCTGCTCAAGGTCTGGTGTTCCCACAATTCACCCCTTTTTATTTTCAAATGAGGCACTCCTGGCTTAGGTCAAGTAGGGTCACCCTCCCTTTCCCGTCTTTGGGGGACCTTGAACCCCTGTCTTAGGCGGGAGGGGTCTTCCCCACAGGTGGCCCGTCATCAGAGCACCCCAACTTTAAATCATCTGTAACCAACCTTCATGGCTATCGGGATTGCCATGGGCTAGGCTAAGCAATACTTGGTTACGGATCTCTTGCCTCTGGGACAAGGCACGTTTGAGCCCGGCATAAAGCCAGAATGCCTACCGCCACTGCCACCATTTCCAGGACCCCCATTGACATAGCGCCTCTCCATCACCGTACCCATCACCAGATCTGGGCCATAACATTCTACCAGCCTTCGTCTGTTACAAGGGTAACCCACACGTGATTTACATTCTGTTACAAGGGTAACCCGCATGTGATTTAGATTTACAATTTGATAAAGTTACAATTGTTCCAAGATCTGCTCAGGAAAGCATTTAGAAAGTGCACTTGCACAGATACATTAGTTACAATCAATGATGTTACACATGTAGCATTATGAAAAATATGAACAATAGGCTTGTTGCACTATCCACAGAGCACCAATTTGTTCCTGTGGTGATGCAGTTTGTTGATTTAACGTCAGCTGATTATGCGACTTGAGTCAAAGTCTCCTTTTTGTCGCATTAGGACAAGTTGCACCTCTCTAGAAAAATACACTGGCCTAGTCGTGATTCCAGAAACAGGAACCATCAAGTCTGATATTTCAAGTGACCATGTCCTGTTCAATTACTTAAAAGAGGCTTTTGCCCCTCATCACAGTCCATACCAATGTCCAAGTGTTTTAAATGGGTCCTTTTTTTTTTCTGTTGGCTTCACAATGAAAACTCATGGGTCTGGAAGGTTGATGCAGCAGGTCTGTTGAGAAACTGGAAATCTCGAACCGACTGTTTTCTTTCTTTCTTGGGCTCTAGATTCGATGACAGCAAGGGTCAGGAACACTGATTTAGGAGATCTCACTCAAACTGGCTTAGGTAGGCTCCCATGGTCTCAGGTCCAGTTTTTCTCTGCTCCATGTCGAAGCTTTTATTCTTTTCCTACAAGAAAACACAAACATGCCCTCGACCCCAAATTAGGGTCTTCTCCACTGTTTAGTGCATGGATGTCTCCATTTGACCTGAGCAATAGTTGCTCAAGTTCCATCATGCCAGAATCTGTCTGAAGCTCCCTGGCATTCACATTATAAAATTTTTAAATGAGGAGTGTATTATTTGATGAGTCATGTGGGGACTGGGGCCATTATTCCCCCTTTTTATTTTCTAAAAAATTTTCTTTTTGAACTGTTGAAGCTGAACCATAACAGTAGGAGGATTTGTCTACCCTCCTTGGTTAACTATCTAGGTAAATTGGGATTACTACTTAGATTATTTGTAGATGCCCATTAAAAAGGACATATCCATTAAATATTTCCCAAAAACTTCTGAAAATCACTCAAAGATTGTAAACTATACTGTGTCCAAATAACTTTTGAAAATTATTTGAAGTCTGTGAGCAGTCTTTCCCAATCTAACCTATAGAGCTCTCACTAGCTGACAAGGCCTTATTTGTATCTTAAATTTTTCTGTTAAAACATTAACAGACTGGCTGGATGTTCCTTTTGTCTATATTTCAAGCAATCTAGGTAGCTTCTTAACTATTTTTGAAGGGATTTAAGTATCCTTTTAATCATATAAGCAGTTCACACTCACGCATTCACAATCACATTTCATACATACTGGTGTGGCCACACCATACATTCAGAACATCTTTCAGTCATCCTTTTTCCCTAGGTCATGATTAGTCTGTTGCAATGAAGCTACCTTAATTGAAATCTATGTAAAAGAACAACTCCAGCCAATCCTTGAACTAAAAGGTTAAAAAGTCCTGTATGTTCTTTATCATTCCTCCATTTGAGCTACAGTCATGGGGTACAGCTGTACCTACTCCTTGTAACTGTAGATGCAAGGTAGAGAGGCCAAGCTTTTGGCCAAAAGTTTTTAGAGATGACTCACAAAATAGAACTTAAATGTAAACAACAATTTTTCATTCCATATACCTTTGTCTTTTTCTTTACTTAATACCAGTACCTCTTTACTATTACAAAATTTTTTTCACCCATTTTTTTTAAAGATTTTATTTATTTATTAATAATATGTATACAATGTTCTGCCTGCACGCCAGAAGAGGGTACCAGATCTCATTACAGATGGTTGTGAGCCACCATATGGTTGCTGGGAATTGAACTCAGGACCTCTGGAAGAGCAGCCAGTGCTCTTAACCTCTGAGCCATCTCTCCAGCCCCCCCCCATTTTTTTTTCAGGGTTTCTCTGTATTGTTTGAGGCTGTCAGTCCAGCCTGGCCTCGAACTCACAGAGATCTGCCTGCCTCTGCCTCCCAAGTGCTGGGATTAAAGGCGTGTGCCACCACCGCCCAGCTTGTTACCAATTTTTTTTCTCTGTATTATTTGGAGGCTGTCTTGGAACTTGCTCTATAAACCAGGCTGGCCTTGAACTCAAGAGATCTGCCTGCCTGTGTCTCCCGAGTACTGGGATTAAAGGCGTGTGCTGCCAATGCCTGGCTATTCACCCATTTTCAATCCAACTTTCAACCCAGGATATTCCCTCATGCAAAATCCTTAAGATTTACACAATCCACCCTCCAATTGAGGGCCATCTCTCAGGGTCCCCTTACTTTCCTGACCTTAGTGGATCAGGTGAAAGACTGGAGATTTTTTATTTTATTTCTTATTTTACCCTTTTTTTTTTCATTTCTTTTTTTCTTTTTTCTTTTTTTTTCTTTTTTTTTTTTTTTTGAGACTGGGTTTCTCTCTATCCTTTTGGAGGCTGTCCTGGAACTTGCTCTATAGACCAGGATGGCCTCATTCCTTCCTATCTCTGCCTCCCAGTGTTGGGATTAAAGGCATATGCCACCAATACCCGGCTCTCTGAATATCATAGCGAACATCCTCCCAATCTGGGACATTTAAGCCTTCCCCAGTAATGAACCATGGGCTCCCTCGTTCAATCCATTTTAAAAAGCCTGCCATGGTGGTAGTCCCCTGTTCTTCAGGCAACTTTTTTATGTGATACTGTAATTTAAACTTCCAGGGACTATTTCCCATTGTTTCTTTTCCTATTTTCCTCCATCTGTCCCTGGCTGGCAAAAGGGACGACCCCATCCACTTACCTCACTTTCATGATCTCGGTGGGACCTCCAATTGTCGCGTCTGCTGCGCGGCCTGTGTCCGAGAACGTGCGGAGGGTGTCGGGGATTGACAACACAGAGACTCGTTCAACGATGTAAAGAAAACTTTAAGCAGGCTCCAAAAAGGTTCAAGAAAACTTCCTAAGAAAGGCTCCCACCAGAGAAGCTTCTGCTCTCTCCTCCACCCTGGCTGGTTCTCCTCTGACCCCCAGAAACTGATCTGGGCGTGGCAGAAGAGGCGGTTAGTCTTTGGACAAGGTCGAGGTCAGGGTGGTTTCTGCGGGCAGGCCTTTTCCAGGAACTTAATGCCCTCAGGCATTGTATTGTTTTTAGTATACATTGTCTTACAGCTGCCTACTCCCAGGCAGAAGGGGAAGTGGGTCTCTGCTCAAGGTCTGGTGTTCCCACAATTGGGTAAAATGGTCTTCTTTAAGTAATCAAAAAATAGAAGATTTTCAAGCATTCATAAATGGGACAGGGATAAAAAAAGTATTTCTAGCTGGACAGTTTGGTCCATGCCTTTAATTGAAGCACAATGAGTAAAACTCAGGCAGTCTGTGGAATCTGAGCACAGCCTGATAAATAGAACAATTCCATGACTGTAAGGGCTTTAAAGAGAAATTTAAAATTCAAGGCAGAATTTGGAGATTATCAATTCAGACCACCACTGTCTTAGTTATTTCTGTGATTAAACATCTTGGCCAAAATCAGGAATTTTAGGAGGAAAGAGTTCCATTGTTATGCCCAGACTGTGGGAATCTCTGAAGGATCACTTTGGAGACTGAATCCATAAGAAAAAAAGCATACAGATTTTATGCAAGACTCAAGGTCAAGCTTGGGTCCTCCTTGTGGCCCATGCAGTGGTACAATCAAAAAGCTCCAAGCCGGGCTGGGTAAGATTTTTATCAAAGCAGTTTTTGGTGTGAGAGAGACATTTAAGGTTGAAGATGACTGATTGGCTTACATTACTTAGGGAGGAATTGGTAAAAGCAAACAGGTGGGTGCTGCGCTCCAGAACATCTGAATATCATATCTATAATGGTTTAATGTTTGCAATGTCAGGTCCTTTGCCCTTAGATACTGCCCCTTCCCTGGGTGGTGTCAGCTTATGGTTTTTCCTGGGATCCCATTGATGGATGAATGTAAATTGAAACACATGCTTAGCCTTGGCTGTTTTTTTATTAAGCCTGTCATAGCAGCTGTGTGCTTAAGATGTTCTGGGCCCCACATCATCTAATCATGAATCAAAAGCACTGAGGACAGAAGTTCAAGCATAGCAGGAGCCATGAGTCAGCACTGAAGCAGAAATCATGGAGGGTGCTGCTTACTGGCTTGTTCTCTATGACTGGCTCAACCTGCATTCTTATAGAAACCAAGTAAACCACCCCAGGGTTGACTGCACCGACAATGGGCTGGGTCCTCCATAATTACTGTGTAAGAAAATGCACTATGTTTTGCCTGTAGCCAATGTGAGAGAATCGTTTTCTGCATTAATTCCCCATTTTCTCAGATGACCACAGCTTGTATCATGTTGATATAAAATTAGCCAGCAAAACCACAGAAATAAATAATACCTTAAATCAGGTTGTTATGTCCTGATTGTGGAATCTCCCAAAACCATCGAGGAGACTGAATCCTGTCTGTTAATTCAAATAACCTTTATTTGAGTTTGAAATATCTCTGTGTGTCCAATGCATTGGCATACTCAGAGATCTGCAAGTCAGATGGGGCGGGGATTTTATAATTGCAGAGTTTGGGATGAGCGATTTCTAAGGATCAGGACCTATGATTGACTCTCATTTGTCTATGGCATCTAGGTGAAAGTGGATAAGGGTGTATGTAGGGAGCGCATGCCTGTAAGTGCAGCACTTTGGAGCCTCAGGAAACCTAGACTTCATAGAGAATTTTCAGACTGCCTGTGTTACAGAGTAAGATCTTGTCTCAAAAAATGCTTTTCTTTTTGCCACACACCTTTGCAAACAGTTTTGGACACATAGAGGATCTAAGCTTGAGCTTGAATCTTGCATAAAGTCTCTTTATTTTGCATATGAACTCAGTCTTCAGGGTATCTGACAATCTGAGTTTGATAATGGAACCGTGAGTGAAATAAACCCTTTCCTCCTCATGTCACTTTTTTAACTCATGAGGGTGAGTCAATAGGAGGTTAGCAGGCCATTTGTTGTACCTCCAGTCCCAGGTATTTCCTGTGTTTTTTGCCCTCTGTAGCTATTGTGCAAAGACACATACATATAACTAATTCTTTTTTAACGTTAGAAAAAGGGAAGAATGAAATTCTCTACAGCCCTGAGAATGACAGCAAGCCAGGGTTAGTTAAAATAAACTCCTTCTGGTCTTGCATGGAAGCAGCTGTCTTCATCTTCCTACCCAGGCTGCTTGGAGGCAAAAGCAGCTTTGTTATGAGGTTAATAGAAATCATCATAATCATTCATGAAGGAGCACAGTATACACTTCTTTTTTTTCTTTTTTCGAGACAGGGTTTCTCTGTGTTGCTTTGGAGTCTGTCCTGGAACTCACTCTGTAAACCAGGCTGGCCTCGAACTCACATACATCCACCTGCCTCTGCCTCCCGAGTGCTGGGATTAAAGGTGTGCGCCACCAACGCCCGGCTACAGTATACACTCCTATTAGCTTAATTTTTCTTCAAGAATTCTGTTTTTGTTTTCTCTATCTTTTATCTGTTTGAATTTTCTGTTGGTGTAGTTATATTTTAGATCAAACATCCAGATTGACACTATAGTTTTCACAGTGTCATTTTCTTACTTTTCAACTAAGACCTTGTAGGACAACATGAACATTCCAGAGATCTTTATTTCCATGTGTTCTATAATTTGTGTATGTTCCTCCATGCATTTGAGGCAAGAATGTCCCTAATTGTTCCTTCTTTTATATTGATATCAAGTTCAGAAGAGGAATTGTTAGCTGAGAATGCTGAGAATAGAGGGACTATTAAATGAACTTGTGCAGATTTCCTAAATAAATTCACTATGCTTCAATTGTTTAGAAAACATTGTTTTGGAACCACACCCATGCTGTCCCTGCCTCCTTCAGGCAAGACAATTTTCCAATGTCTTCTGTCTTGGTGGTTGAGGTGGCTATTCTGCAATTACCTAACTCACAAAGAATTGGTTATACCTGAGAAAGATTTTACCTAATTGAAGGTTTCTAAATGGGAAAGCCCTTTATTAATCTAGATCATTTGAGATGATAAGATCCCTCTTTAGGTGCTTTGTGGCAGTGCTCACATTTAACACCAGCACTCAGGACGAAGTGGCACAGGGATTTTCTGAGTTTGAGATCAGACTGGACTACAGAATAATTTCCAGGGCTACACAACTAGACCATTTCTGGAAAACACACAGAAACACCACAACAACAACCAAAACTATCAAACCGACAATGTGGTCTTTTTTTCTTGGAGGGTTTCAAGACAGTGTTTCTCTGTTGCTTTGGAAACTGTCCTGCAGGTAGCTCTTCTATACCATCTGCCAGCCTCTGCCTCCACAGTGCTGGAATTAAAGTCACGAGCCACCACAGCAAGGCAAGAATACCATCCATTTTTAACCTGGATCTCACTTTCTGGTAGGAGCCAACATATATAAATGATATCGAAGAAGGAAGCTGTCACTTTTTGCCTGCTTGCTCTAGCTCTCACTACCAAATTCATTCCTTTACTGGCATTAGAAACTACTTCTTTGGAATTGTTGTGTATAAAGAGGCACGCTGGCATGTTCAGGCTCATGGACTGAACAGTTACTGGATCCTTCACGTGATCTAGCCTAAAGGCTGAGAAACTCAACCTTCTGCATTCTTCAAATTTGCATTGGTAGGAAGCCATGGTTGGACTATGTGGACCATATCTTGTGAGACATTCTAATACAGAGATACATGGAGAGATGTACTCTACCATCCCTTTACTCTAGAAAACCTTAAATAATGCTGCTGCCTTTCTTTCCCCTGCCCCTGGAGGAAGATGTGCTGTCTAACAATGGAGCTCATTAAAACATTCTTCCTAGCTCATTTTCCTCTAGGTGTTCAAGTTTCCATGAACACTGCTCTTTCTATTATTATTCATTTCCTAGAGTTTGCTCTGAATTTCAGGAATAAACTGCAAGCATTGGAGCCGTCTTCCAGCCTTCTGAAGAAGGAAGACCTATTTTTTCTTTGTTTGAGATCTATTTTTTGTTGTTGGTTTTGTTGAGACAGGGTTTCTCTGTATTGCTTTGGAACCCATCTGTGAATTCGCTCAGTTGGCCAGGCTGCCTTTGGATTCACAGAGATGTACCTGCATCAGCCTACCAAGTGGAAATCTGGTTCTTTCTTGTCTTCGCTGGTGGTCTGTCTCCCTGCGACAACCAGGAGGAAAGTATCTTCGGTTCATATCACCTCAACCTGAAGCCCCAGTACAAGCATCTCACTTTTTGTCCTTAAATCTGTCTTTAATTTTAATATTCTTGTCAGTATTACAGCTGTGGGACAGGGACTCACTCCACCTATCTAGTGTGGTGGGCTGAACAATTTAGCTGGTCACATTGTTGTTATGGTGGAAGTTTCCTTCTGACCACTGGCTTCCATAGACCCAAAGAATCTGGATTGTTAGGGTGGAGGTTCCACCCAAGGTCCTCTCCCCATTTTCCTCCAAAACCATCTACATCTCAGAAAGCAACATATTGACAAATAATGTTCCCTATTGTTAAAATTCCTGCCATTATACTCCCCCACCACCTGTTGATATCAGGGGCACTCAGGACTGTAGCTACATCATCACTATGTCACTTATTACAGGACTCAGTACACATGCTGCAGCTACCCCAGAGATACCCATGAACACTCCCACAGGGTACTGAAACAATCCCCAAGAGACCAGGCTCATAGTTTTTCAGGTCTCATTTCTATCTTCTCTCTTGGGTACTGGAAGACCTTCCGGGAGGGCTGCATCCATTAAACATGAGCTTTTTCTAATTCTGTTTGATGTGATCTGATCTGGATTTCTGCATCTTCAGAGAGTCTTATTGGGATATAGAAACTTTTTATTTATATTCAAGAGGGTAAGGGGAAGTTCTTATGGAGACCAGGAAGATGGCAGAGTCTGCAAACAAAGCCAGGTACCAGTGATATTGAAAAGCAGATATTTGCAGGTCTAGAAAAGTTTTTTTTTCTTCGGTGGGAGGCATAGCCAGGACTCAAACTGCTGTGTCTTTAAGCACAAGCTAACCCTATGGGAGGTGCTCTTGTCACCCTAGCCCTAGTATCCAATCAGGCCCTCCATGTAACCTGCCAATCAGATGTGGTACAGGGCTCTTCAGGCTTGCCTTTGAAGAGGAGCTGGTGGATTTGTGTGTTGTGGTGCAGTTTCTGCTGCAGGGAGCTGAGCTGAGACCTTCAGCTATCTGGTAACCACGGCATGTTGACCTAGGGGATGCTGTGTGAAGATGGGGAGGAGTGGCAGACAGTGTGGTGGGTCCTGCCTGTATCTGGGGGGATACTGAGGCCAAATTCCCTGTCTTTTGAAGTCCCATGTTGTCCTTGTAATTCTTCTACCTAGGGGGGAGCTCTCTCAATAACTTTGTTCTGATTAGAGCACTGTGAGTCAGCAGATATGCGCAGGAACAATGTTCTTGTCAACTTCAACATTATTTTTTTCCTTTTTTAAAATTTAAGTAAGAAACAAGTTTGTTTTAAATGTCAACCTCAGCTTCCTCTCCCTCCCCTCCTCTCATTTCTCCCCACCAGGTCCCCCAGTCCCCCACAGAGTCTCCACTCCAATCCCCTGGTAGAGTGAGGCCCTCCATGGAGGATCTCCATAGTCTGTCATGTCATCCAGGACAGGGCCTAAGACCTCTTTCAACAATCCACGTGACAGAGCATCCCTAATTGTGGGATGAGCACTCAAAGTCTATTTGTACACCAGGAATAAATACTACCCAAGGCCCCATAGATTACCTAGGCTTCCTCACTCACACCCACATTCAGGGGGTTCAATATTCTTGATGTGTATATGGAAACACCTTGTCTAACTCAGAGAGGCCTGCTTTTTCCAGTCTCTTCTTGACATTCAACACCTTGCATTTAACATTTGCCTGTAATCTCCTTCTATAGTTACTTGTGTACAGGTTGTCCAGAGGCATCTCATATGTTGGATAGCAATCCCCATTATTCTTTCATGTAGAAGAGTAGAACTGGTGATATAAAGGATTTGCCAATGCTTAACTAATAGTCTGTCTCCCATAATAGAATTGACCTGAGGGAGGACTGCCTCTGAAATATCCAAATATAAGTATATACTAACCACTCTTGTTGGATGCTAGGATCCACATTTGTTCACCAGGATTGTCCAAACGTTGGGTTTCAAAGCAGTACAAAGCAGCCAACACTGCTTTACAACCACCCTCTAGGCCCATACCTATGTCAAAGAACAGACCTCTGACAAGCTGCTCAATGAGACATTACAGGGTCACAACAAACCTTAAATCCTTGTGTCATAAAATTCTAGGTTTATGTTTGTTTGGGTTTTGTTTGTTTGTTTTTGTTTTTCCCAGACATGGTTTCTCTGTATTGCTTTGGAGGTTGTCCTGGAACTCATTCTGTAATCAGGCTGACCTCAGGCTCACAGAGATTTGCCTGCATCTGCCTCCTAAGTGCTTGGATTAAAGGCAGGCACTTCCAATGCCTAGTTAATTGTCATTGTTTTTCTTGAGAAAAGCATAGTTTTACCAGGTGGGCAATATGATACCAGAAAGAAACTCCAGAGCATGGGCCTTCTGTTTTTGGAGGAAATATCAGTAGCCCAAGGGTCAGAAACAACAATTCAAGGGTCCCTTTGAAATATTTTTCTTTGGTTTTTTCGAGAGAGGGTTTCTCTGTATTGTTCTGGAGCCTGTCCTTGAACTTGCTCTGTAGACCAGACTGGTTTCCAACTCACAGAGTTATGCCTGCCTCTGCCTCCCAAGTGCTGGGATTAAAGGCAGGTGCCACCAACACCTGGTGAAATATTTTTTGTATATTGTGAAGTCTGTGTTTATTTAATTTTGATATAATACAGAGAGATAGGTATGTACCCATAGTGCTGTCCATTCCCATTTGCATACATAGGTCTCTCACTACATAATTTCTATATACATTGACTATAGGCAGTAGGTCAACATTGGTCCAGATTGAACTTGTCCTTTCCTAAGTTTTCTTTCGCCTTTTGATTAAAAGTTGACTGTATTTTTCCTGACTTAATTCTTGTGTTCTTCTTACCAACCTCTTCATTCTTTCAAAAATTATTTTACTTTGTTGTTTGTAGTTGTTTCTTTGACAAAGTATAGATGTCATATTATGTGAATCAATGCACTGTTTTATATAACTGTAATCAAATTATTTCATTTTCTTGAAAATGATGGCCCTTCACCAATTTGTCTTCATAAAATTTCTTATGTTATCATTTCCTTAAGGTTGTGTTTTGGGGGAGAGTTGCTATGTCAAGACAGTTTTAGTTTGTTTCTTCTTTATCTCAGATGCTTGCCTCTTCCCATTTCCTGGCTTGCCTGTTTTTCCCAGTTGATGCTATCTTCATGTTTGAGTCTTTGCTGCTTAAGTGATTGATATTATGAATACACTGGCTTTGGATTTTTAAAACCTCAATATTATTGTCTCTGCCTTGTTTGTCTGCATTACAAAACCTAGTGTCATCTGAGTGAACATCAGTGGTGTTCTTATATTAGAAAGTCAGAATTTTGCCATAAAAAAGATTGTGTTGACTTGGGTGATGTTGGATGAAGATTTCACTGAGTTGGCAATGTCTCTGAGCAAGTGGGTGGGACTGGTTAAGAGGGCTAGTTGAGCAAAAGACAGTGAAAATGCAGAAGAGAAAAATCAAGAAACAATCATTCCACAAGTTTTACCTTCATGTACTAGTTTGAATTTCTCTCCTCATCTCCAACAATGATAAACCCTGGCCTAGGTGTAACAACAAAAACCAGTTCAATATCTAAGTATCTTTTACTGAGATAATTTAATTAAAGCAAGAGAGAAGAATGTTGGAACAAAAAATGGTACTTCAAAAGTGATATATGTTTTTTGCTGTATTGAACATGGAAATGTTGACTTTTGCAAGAATGTTGGAAATATCTATATTTTAGTTAGCAAAAGCCATAAAGCCTCTCCACTGTCTGTACATGTAGGTCATGAAAGATGGAAATGTAGAGAGTAATGGCTGACACTAGATGTCAGGGTCAGAATTTTAGTGGGTAAATGGCTCTGCAGGCCACCATGGAGTTGGCCTGACCTATTCCCTTGAGACACATGTGTCTTAGTTATTCAGGCTGAAGCACATGGCTTCTGGGGCACAGTGTGCCTTCCAGTTCCTGATAGACTGATGCTCTCCATCAGGCAGTGAAGCATTCAGGCTAACTTGTTTTTCACCATCTGTTTCCTTAGTAGTCAAACAAGTATGTGAGCTTAACAAGAAAATTGTTCTTAGACATTAAACTTCTATACTCTGTGTGGCTTGCAATTTCCATGTAATCTTGGGAACTACAACTGTATTGATCCTAGAAATTGCCAGACTCTTATGTTTCTGATACAGATATAAAAAGTCTGATTGGTCTCAATAAAACAGTAATATCCTTTTACTGCTGTGGCCCTCCAGGCTAATCAAGGCTCCATTCTTTTTTTACTGTATCAGATGATCTTGGCCTGGTAAATAAGAACAAATGCTTAGAAGATTTCATGAAAATTTTAACTAGAGTTCATTTGTGTGGTATTTTTGCCCCAAATCTTTCTTTTTTTGTTTTGTTTTTTATGAGACAGGGTTTCTCTGTATTGTTTTGGAGGCTATCATGCCCCAAATCTTTCTTAATCATCACATGTCCGAAGAAAGTGAATAAGGCTGAAATTAACAGTAATGGGCTGAAGTGTTAGTCAAAATAATACTTCTGTTGGGTGGTTATTACTGTTGACTCCTTCAACCCTACAGTGAAAAGGACACAAGTAGGAAGGAAAGAAAAGTCTCTGTTTTGTTAAGAAAAAGAGCATTAGATAGTTTCAGATGTCAGGCCAGTGATGGAAAAAAGACTGCAGTTTTCAAGGTTTTTAACATCATGAAAACAAAGTCCCTGATCTACCTTTAAAGCCTATGAAGGTAGCCCAATTGTAAGACTCTACTCACCTAATCCTTTGGCTTATGGAAGGAGTACACAAAGTAACTCCTTGTCTCAAAAGCAACATTATAGATGAACTAGAAAATTGAATCCAAGCTTGGTAGTGTCCATCAATTGATGCAGAACCGCCTATGATTTTTTTGTTTTGTTTTCTATTTTTTTAATTTAAATTAGAAATATGCTTGTTTTGCATGTCAATCCCAGTTCCCTCATCTCCCCCCCTACCCCCACCAACCCCCTATTCCATCCCCTTTCTGTTCCCCAGGGAATGTGAGGACTTCCCTGGGAGATCTTCAAAGTGTGTCATATCATGTTGTTCAGGGCCTAGGCCTTTCCCCATGTGTGTAGGCTGAGAGAGTGTCTTTCTAAGTGGAATGGGCTCCAAAACTCCATTATTTTGCTAGGTATAAATCCTTATATTTTATCAGAGGCCCCATAGATTTCTGAGACCTCCTCTCTGACACTCACATTCAGGGGGTCTGGATCAGTCCTATACTAGTTTCCCAGCTATCAGTTTGGAGTCTATGAGTTCCCACTTGTTTAGGTCAGCTGTCTCTGTGGGTTTCACCAGCCTGGTCTTGATCCCTTCATCACTCCTCTCTCTCTGTGACTGGGTTCCTGGAGTTTAGTTCACCGTCTAGCGTTGGGTGTCTGCCTCTGATTCCATCAGCCACTGGATGAAGGCTCTAGGATGGCATATAATGTAGTCATCAATCTCAATATAGGGGAAGGTTATTAAAGGTAGCCTCTGCACTATTGAATAGATTGCCCATTGGTGTCATCCTTGCAGATTTATGGAAATCTCCCTCCTCTCAGATCTCTCCTCAAATCTATAATGGCTACCGATATTATGGTATCTCTCATCCTGCTCTCCTGTATTCTTGCCCTGACTCAACCATCCTGCTCCCCCATGTACTCATCTCCCCTCCTCTTCTCCTTTTCTCTTTCTCCCTGCTCCCTCTCCCCTCCCTCCATGCTCCTACTCATTTCAGCATTCCTTCAGATTGGGTTTTTTTCTGTATTTCAGCTTTCAAAACTTGCACCGTTTGAATTGTTTCTTGCAAATTTTTGGTTTGTCTTTCCTTCCATTTCTTTAAAGCATTTTCTCATTTCCTCCTTTAGGGCCTCTATTACCTTCATTAAGTTGTTTTTAAGGATGTTCTCTCCTGCTTCCTCTGTGTTGGGATGTTCAAGTCTTGCTGGTGTATAGTCCCTAGATATAGGTGACATCATAACGGTTTTTCTGTTGTTGAAAGTGTTCTTATTTTGTAGTCTTCCCATCCCTTCTTCCAGTGGGTACAGGTGGGGACAACTCCTCTCCTGGTGTGTACTGGCCCGAGTTTCTCTTCCAGTGGGTGCAAGCAGGTCCAGTGCTCTGATGGATCTCAGAGTGGGTGCAGGATGTTAAGAGGCACTGCCTCTCCCTGTGTGGGGGAGCTGGATTAGGACAGTGTCATCAGCTGACTGAGGTTGCTAGGTGAGCTGGAGGTGAGTTGACTTGCCTGCAGTCCTCAGGCCAGGTAATCCCAGAGTGGGCAAGTGGAAGGAATCCAGGCCCAAGTTAGGGGTCCAGAGATCACCTCTGCCATGAGTGGGGACAGAAGTAGAACTGTGCTCTCAGCAGGTTTGTGGTTGCTTGATCTGCCAGGGAACAGTTGACCTCACTGCAATCCCCAGGCCAGGAAGTCCCAGAGTGGGTAAGTAGAAGTTGGGAAAATTTTCTTCTATGATTTTTTTAATACGTTAGAGCTGGGCTTTTTTGCCTTCCTCTATACCTATTATTCTTAGGGTTGGTCTTTCCATGGTGTCCCATATTACCTGTGTATTTTAACTTGAGGATTTCTTGGATTTAAGATTTTCTTTCCTCATTCCATCTATTTCCTCTTGTTTATCTTCAGTGCCTGAGATTCTGTCTTTGATCTCTTATATTCTGTTGGTTATGCTTGTGTCTGTAGTTCCTTAACGTTGACCCATCCTTTCTATTTCCATCATTCCCTCAAATTTTGTTTCCTTCATTGTCTCTATTTGAGTTTTCTGGTGTCGAACTGTTTGAATTGTGGCCCTCATACCTCAGATTGTTTGTTATTGGCTTTCCTTGGTTTCAACAAGTTGATTTGTTGATTTCTTTCTCTCTTTTTTTGGTTTGTTTTTTCTTCCATTTCTTTAAGGGATTTTCTCATATTCTATTTGAGGGTTTCTATCATTTTCATCAAATTGTTTTTGAGGTCATTGTCTTCTGTTTCATCTGTGTTGGGATGAGCATGCTTGCTGGTGTAAATTCCCTGGTCTCTGTTGGTGCCATATAAGTCTCTCTTCTTTGATGTGTTCTTATACTGTCACTTTCCCATTTATTCTTCAAGTGGGTATAGGTGGGTTCTCTCCCTCTGCTGGGGGATTATGGGTTCAAGGTTCTATCCTCTCCTCTCTCCCAGATGTTACAAGGAAATGTTGGATTTTTAGATCTGGCTCCAGATCTTTACTCTCTCTCTCTCTCTCTCTCTCTCTCTCTCTCTCTCTCTCTCTCTCTCTCTCTGTGTGTGTCTCTCTCTTTCTCTGTCTCTCCTCATTTTTCTACTTTTCTGTACCATTCTGGTACATTGATACTATTACTGAAAAGAAACAATAGCTTCACTTAAATGCACATAATCTCTCTGTGCTTCCATAGGACTAAAAATGTATTAAGTAATCAGAACTCGAAATTCCTTATTTCCCAAATGAAAAAGAGGAAATGTTCATCAAAATGAAAAGGTACCTGTAAGAAGGAACTACATTTGTTAGCAGATTTTACGTTGGCTGCAATAGAAAATCAAAAATTTAGACATATATTAGCAGATAAAAGTAGCCACAAGGTAAAAGATATTACACTGAGCTCACAAATGTAATCCCAGCTCTTGGAATGTAGCAGGATAACCCCAAGTGTGATACCAGGCTGGTCTACACACATCAGATGAAATCCTGGAAAGCTACCCAGTAAAACTATCTCAAATATATCCATTAAATGTTTAAATTAAATTTGAAATCCAGGGCAGCTGTAATTTGGATAAACCATTTTTAGACATGGTCATAAAAAGAAATATACTTCCTCAAGCTTATGCACAAGAAACGTTTGAGTTTTATTCAAAGACAGGATATATGAAACAAAACAAACCTTAAAACCAAGAAGCCATCCCAAAGGATAATTATGCTTCTGTGAAAAAACCACAGATTTAGAAGAAACTAACAAAATATTTACTAAGCAGAGGTCTTGATCTGTTTACTGAAGTCATACCAAAGACAAATATTCTCATGTATCAAACAAGCATTTGTAAGGAAGGGAACAGCTCAGTGGTAGAGCAACAGCCTTGCATGAGCCCAGCATAAGTTTCACTCTAAGACAAAAATAGTCTAGATTATGGGAAATCTAAAATATGCAAAAAAAATCATTATTCAAAAATCAAATAATCTTTGAATTGTAGGGTGAGTAATAATGATTTAGAATTAATTCCTGTAGACAGGGGACAAAAGGACAAAATCCAAACAATTCACACAGGTCTAAATGAAAAACCAAGAGAATTCACCATTTCTCAATTTAAACCTATGTAGTATCAAAAAATGAGCAATATTTCCCATATATATATATATATGTATAATAAGCTGGACAGCAGCTCAGCTGGGAGTAATAACATCAAAACAAGACTATCCTCAAGTGAATATGAAATTCAAAGCAACCTTGGCCTACTATAGACCATGTCACAAAATAAGAAAGCCTGGCCTGAAATATTTAGCCATCATGAGTTATTATCACTTTTCAAAACATAACCAACATTGACATTAAGTGATCATATTAAAAAGATCTCAGCCAGGTATGCCAGAATATGCTATAACCTCAGGGATCTGGTGTCAGAGGCAAACAGATCTCTGAGCTTGAATCCAGACTCCTCTATTTATCAGTGCCAATCCCACCAAGGATATGTGTTGAGAATGTTTCAAAGAAGGTAAGTAAATCCCTGGCCGGCTGAAGTTACCATTCATTCCCATGACTTGGGAGATGAAGGCAATAAGTTCTGTCTGTGAGTTCAAGGTCAGAATGATTATCCAGGGAATATAGGGTTATTTAAAAAGAATTTGTCAAAAAATAAAACCAATGTATATTTTCATGACATCACAACAATATAGTATTCTTTACCTAAAACTAAAGAGTGTAAGCCAGGCCTTGGTGGCGCACGCCTTTAATCCCAGCACTAGGGAGGCAGAGACAGGTGGATCTCTGAGATTTCCAGGCCTGCATGGTCTACAGAGCGAGTTCCAGGACAGTCTCTAAAACAATACAGAGAAACCCTGTCTTGAAAAATATCAAAAAATCGAAAACAAAAACTAAAGAGTCCATAAAATGTCAGTGTCCCCAACAGTTGAAGCTGAGCATATGCTGATAGAGACTCAAAAGGAAACATCTCTGCTACTGATAGTAAGTTGAAAATATTTTATTCTTCTCCTGATAGGAACCAACATGTTCCAAGTGTTATAACTTACAAATATGTATTTTATGCTACCAGAAAGATTAGATCTATGAGGTCAGAACTTTACAGAACATGCTGCTATAACAATTGAAAAAAACTCAATCCTGTGAAATTTTATTGAACATATATCCTCCATTCTCCTTAAATTCTAATGATGATTTTGAAAATGTGTTTGTGTGTGAATGTGTTTGTGTGTGCACATTTGCATGATATTTGTATTTATGTGTGCGGTATTTGCTTTATGTGATATGTTTACTTTTGTTTTTAAGCATGCTTGTGTGTCCTTTGTGAGTATGCATTAATGTTTATGTGTGTTTTTGCGATGTGTGTGTGTATGTGTGAAAGGGATTAATGTTTATGTATATGCTGTGTGTATAATTGGGTTTGTGTATGATAGGTGCTGTGTTGTATATATCTGTTTGATTTTTGAGTGTATGTGCATACTATACCATACAGGTAGTGGCCAAGTGACAACTTTCTTTAAGGATTTGGTTCTTTCTACCATGTGTTATCTGGTAAAGCTTCTCATACGTGTACATCAACAGCCTTTGACCTGATGAGTCACAAATACACGTGAATAAACTTCATAAAATGCAATGCAAACCTATTGTCCTGTGTGGTTGGTTAGCAAACATACAAGAAATAACTCAGGTTTAACATTGAACCTACTCAGGTCAACCTCATGGATGTGGGAATTAGTTTTCAAAATAGTTTTATAAAAAGCAGCAGTTTCTACAACAAAATTCACAATATCCACTGGTCTATTTATTTCTTACATCAGTTTGAAACTTTTTATGGCTAAATATTACAGAAATGCATTTGCCACAGCATGAAGTTGACAACTTAAGATGCACACAATTTATAATCACACAAATTAGTATAGTCACGTAACTTGGAAGACCTTAAACTTTAGAAAATGCAGAATATATATATTAGCTAATCACCCTCCTATGTGAAGATTCCTCATGATGCCAAGTACAGAGTTCCTTCTTGTGTGAAACTCTACAGCTACAAATTACAAATGTCAATATTAAACCATTTTTATCTGAAATTACGTTTTTGTGTTTTAGGATTTTTTTTCAAGGCAGGGATTCTCTAAGCCTTTGGAGACTGTCCTGGAACTAGCTCTTGTATTTCCAGGCTGGTCTTAAAATCACAGAGTTCTCTGCCTGCCACTGCCTCCCTAGTATTGGGATTAAAAGCTTGCACCACAACCGCACAGGTTAAAATTCCATTTTCTAGTATTCATCCCCTGACTGCTATGATTCAGAATAACTAATATGGTGTTGAGAAAGCTGGAGTAAACTCTTCTTGAAATCGTGACTGCACTAAATTTCATTACCATTACTCCACACTTGTTGGGTATTTGTTTTTAAATACCCCTTATAATGCCCCCAAATTCTGGGAATGTCACAATAGATGTAACCAACTGACCTAAGTCTCTGCAGACTCTGTTATATAGCTCTCCTTGGCTGAATCACTTTCAATTCTAACTCCACAAGATGAACCTAGTTCTTCTCACCTAACACTAACTTTTATGATTGATAGGAGTAGATGACACATAACCCCAGCACTCAGAATATGATATGAAAGCTGCATTAAATCACTGGTATCCCTGAGCTAGATAACAAAATAAGAAAATCACATTTGATGACACCTGTTTTGTTTCAACTTTCTTCTCTCATGTCTTGATTAAATTCTTTAACCAAAAGTAACTCAGGTAGTGACCAGGTTCATTTGGTTGATATCCCAATGTCACTGTCCATCCCTGAGGGAACTTAGGCTAGAGACACAAGAATTAAATAAAGGAGAATCATGACAAACACTGCTTCCTATCTATCTCTCTTGCTTTTTTATTTTCTAGTGCTAAGCTCACTCTTTTCCAACCCAGGTCCACTTGCTTGGAGATATGGCCAACTCAAAGGAAGAGACTTCACACATCAATCATAGACAACACTACCTCTCTCAGACACAGCCATCAGATATTCTGATCTAGGGATACCCTCAATTTATGTTCCCTCAGATGTCTCTAGGCTATGTCATGTTTTGAGCTGAGGATAATTGGGAAAAAAGACAATGTATTAGAGCACAATGAAGAGTCTGTGTGGGGAGGGGCTTGGAGGCAGAAAAGAGATCCTGGGAATAATGTAACTGTAACACAAAATATTTGTCAGAAAGTTGAAACTGGCTTTATGCTCCAGAGCTGCAGATACATAGATTTGTACTAAAGCATACCAAGTATCACCCACATCATTTATTTGGGACATAAATCTTAAACCTGGGAAAAAACAGTCATGTTATGAAGGGCCACATCATTTCATTCAGTTCTTCTATTTTCCTTAAACTACTATAAAGAGAGTAATTTGTTTTAATGATACATTTAGTTCTTTTTTAATTACTACTTCCTTTTTAAAGAGTTATTTATTTTTATGTGTAGGGAGAGATCTATGTACCCTTAGTACTGACCATGCCTCCCCATAGCTCTTTTTTCCCCTTTAATTACTACATACATGTGACTACACCCATAGCGGCATGGTCAGCTCTATGTGTAAGTAGATCTCTCCCTACAATTCCTGTTTTAGTCTAACGAAAATATTTAGACTTAAAACAAAACAAAATTGTGTCAACAAACATAATGCCTCAACCATATATAAAGCATATATACATAGAAGATGATAAACAATTTATAATCTACCTATATCCTATCCTAAGCATATCTATCCCATGTAAACCCTTAACTTGTCTGGAAGAGATGCCCAAGTCTGAACACCTCCTTTCTATTATGAATATAGTGTTCTCCATGGATCTATGCCCAAAGGCAAGATGAGGGCACCAGATCACATTAAAATTGTGGTGACCCAACATATAGCTGCTGGAAATTGAACTCAGGACCTCAGAAGAGCAGTCACAGCTCTTAAATTCTGAATCATCTCTTCAGCCCATAATTTCAGTTCTTCTTGATGATCTGATCTGTGGGCCCAAGAAATTTCCAGTCAGAACTTTTATTGACTGTCTAAAATTAATTACCTCACTACTCACTCACTTTTTAATTTTTTTTTTTTTTGGTTTTCTGTTACAGGGTTTTTCTGTATATCTTTGTAGTCAGTCCTGAAACTCACTCTATAGACCAGGCTGACTTCAAACTCACAGAGATCCACCTGCCTCTGCCTCCCAACTGCTAGGATTAAAGGCATGTGTCACCAATGCTCACTACTCAAGTTTAAAGACAACAACTGTCACAGCAGAGAAGAATTTGCCATCTTTCTTGCACAAGGCTTTCTCTGTTGTGACTAAACCTGCTTTACAGTAGGTTAGTGAACTCAATTCTTATACAGGTCTCACTTCATTCATAAATGCACCATAAAATCTCGAGGAGTTGGAGAAGCCTCATTCAGTGATTTACTTTTCCTTCCTTCAGATCAGTCAAGACCCAACCAAGGAAGGAGTGGCAGGACTGTCTTTTCAGCACTGAGCAGCAGAGGTAGGATTAGGTTTTGAAAGAAATTCCAAATTACATAGTGTGGGGCATGTCTGAGCTATACGACACTGCGACCTAAGCAGTGGCTGTCAACCTTCCTAATGCTGTGACCCTTTAAGACAGTCTCTCATTATGCAATGAACCCAAACTCTAAAATCATTTTCACTGTTATGCCATAACTGTATTTTTATTAGTGTTATCAATTATAATACAAATATCTTTGTTTTCTTATGTTCTGAAGCCAGTCATATGATAGCGTCATATTCCTCTAAACTGATATAAATAAGTAAACAGCAGGTGAGAAAAATTGAATGAAATTCATAAAGAAAGGAACAGTGAACAATAGACAGAAAAAGCAGTAATGCATTTAAAGAAAATTAATTTTTAAATGATTCTAATATTTGATGTTTGAGAATGATGATAATATATAGAACACTTAGCTACAATGACTTTGAATTGGAATAGGCAATTCCCTGATACAGGGAATGCCAGTAATAATACACTGCATGCCTTTGTCCTATGTAAATTATTAGCCACTGAATACTGTTTTGCAAACGTTTGAGTTGACCTAACTGTGTCAACCAGGATTGCACACATCTAAATAGGACAGTTTTCTAATTGGAACTTCAATGCTTAGTAGCTCAAGCAAAACTCCATAAATGTATACCCATTAATTCTGTTATTTTTCTTTCACATGGAGAGAATTAATGCATGAGGGAAATTGTAGAGAAAGTCATTCACCATGCCCCATCAGTCCTTCTTCATAATGCAGACCCCTGCATCTCACTGCCTTCAGCTTCAGATTACGATTTCATTTGTTTCCCCATGAAGGGTGAACAGAGCACTGTTTCCCCATCGTCTGGTCTACAGAGAAAAACCATTCTTCAAACATAATTCCTTTCTCTCTTCTGCAATGGACAATTGACTAGTAATTTTATTCTCTGTGGTGCTGCAGATTTTTAATCAAATACTTACAGTGATTTGTTAGGATAAGAAGAGCCATGACCTGTGGGGCTACAGACAGGGTTCAACTCCACTCAATCAATATAGGAGACCTTGACACAACACAGCTTAGCAAAAGGCTGGAGATGCAGCTCTTCTAGAGTTAATATACTTTATAGCACAGTAGGACTTAATGTTGGTTGTGACACTCTAATGGTTGGTACCTTGAGCAGCATTTAGATCCCTGGGTTTAAAGGAGAGTTAGGCATTTCTGCTGCTGTCAAACTGGTATTGTCTCCTTTGCTGTTGGAATAGAGCTTGCTAAACCCAAGGAACAAACACTTACATCTAATCATTCTGTATACTAATAGTCATAGTTAGCATACTACTTGTCTTTGGAGTATTTGTGATCCAGTCCTCCATGAACTAATTTCTATTTTGTGACTTAGTGTCTCCTAAGAACTGGTGAATATGTATACTATCATTTCTGCTGCCATCATGTCTATACATCCAAATCACAGTTTAGCAGTGGAGTGCTCTACTACACAGGAAATAGTGTTTACAAGCTCCACATAATTAACTCAGTGGATTCAAAGCATAAATATTAAACATTCAACGTGTAGAACTTCTGGAAGATGCTAAAGCGACCAGAGTTCTCTGAATTTGGCAAAACTCTGTTTCATAGTGATAGGACAAGCACTAATGGTGCCTACATTTAACAGTGGAAAAACTGGGAGCTTTACCACCCTCATTGCATTCATAAGTTTTCTTATGCTGTGAGTCACCCTACACCTGCTGATTGAACTGGGACAAACAGAACAGTTTATACAGTCCTAGTACTCAAAGGGCTTCCTGCAGTACAGGTTTGTTGATGATTTAAGAGCGGGGATGGAAAACCAATAACTTCTACACTTGAGTCGAGTTAAACAAGGATACAGAAGGTGGGGACTGAGACACGTATTCCAATTATCTTGAGGGAGACATGTTACATTTTGCCATAACGCTGTGCTCACATGGCTTGTATCCAGAGTGACACATGACACACCCATTGTAGGAAGAATAACAAATAAACGGTTCCCACATTGAACTTGCAATTTGAATTTCTGTTCCTCATAGACTCATTGTATAGGATTAAGGTTTCTAGACAACTACTGCCCCCTGAATCTTGATTCTAACTGCCCTCCCCTCATGAACTTTGCAAAGACACAACATATATCTGAGCAAGACTGTCTTTATGTGACTATTTGCTTATTAGACGGTTTTGGAGATTCATTTATTACCTCTTCAGTGGCCAGGTTCCTGTCAGTCTTCAGCCTCGCACCTCAGCACAGATCCTCCTGAGAAGGACCCACCGAAGCCCACTCTTCCATCGTGAACTCAATGGGCATGTCCTCATAGTTCACCACACTCTAAAATGAGTTCCATGCATGAGTGCGACAGTGAAATCATGACACAGACAGGGCTGTAAGGTATATGTGCTTCCCTTGACATGTCATCTAGGCACTCCCCATGCTTTACTTGATTACATGGGCCTGATGATGCAATCGCAGAGTCACTTTTGGGTGAAACTCGATGGAGGGCTCACCTCCCCTTCCCCTTGTCACTTCTGTTCACTTTGGGTCAAACATAATATATAAATAAAAAATGAATATATTTATATAAATATAAATATATAAACATACATAAATGTAAATTTTTTCATAATTATGGAGAACAAAAACAATTCTTACATTTATGGCACTTTTATCATTGATAAATTTTTCTCTATTGTGACTCAAACTACATTAACAAGATGATCCAAGACAGTGGGAAATGTTTACACCTTGCTTGTACCCAAAGGGCTTTTCTGCATTATAAAAATGAAGCTGGAAAACCAAGCACATGTAAATTTAAATCATGCTCAACAATTCTGCTAAACACACATTCTACTACATATCTTCTAATTGTTCTGAAATGGAGAGCAGTTCATTGCTCATTTTCATGTCTCTGTGTTCATATGGTTTGCATTTTGAGTACCATAAGATATACCTACTAAAGGAAGAATAAGAAATAAAAAGGTTTCCACACTGAAATAATGGATTTTGTCTTTGTGTTCTTTATGGACATAAGGTACAGGTATTAAGGATTTACATGTCCACCCCCAACTAAAATCATGATTCAAAGTATCTATCTGACTGTACTTAGCAAATTCAGAACATCTATATGACTAACAATAGCTTTACTATGAACTATTTGCTGATGAGAATGTGTTGGAAATATACTTATCACCTTTTCAATGTTTATACCTTCTGTAATATGAGTGGTATGAAACTACATGGATTTGCAATTCTCATCAGCACACATCTAATGGAGCTATGACTCAAATTTTATTAAGGCAGTCATATCTTCTCTTCCTTCCTAAAAGAAGACTTGAAAACATAATGCAGTTTCTACCTGATAAGGTATATGATCTCATGACAATTTAATTATAGTCACTGCACTTTATGATGTGATAATGTACACTGCTGCTTTTCTTTGCAAATTCCATATACATTAAAGTATCTTCAGAGGCAAATTCATATCAGAAAAAACATGAAAATTACCTTGCATGCCTTTGAGAATGTTACTGATGTCCTTTGATATTATTATCTTCCCATTTGTAGCTTAAAATATAGCACCAGAAATTTAACTGTCTTCAGTGATCCTTAGAAACATGACTGATTTATTTCCTTAGTTTTCTTCATTCTCACTCAAAATTACAAATGATCATCAGTAAACAAGAAACAGTTGTCCCCTTATTATGAAGAGTGATAGAAAATACACAGAATTACCTATAGCCTTGAGGTTCATATAAGTCTCCAGCATCACATCTTTGTAAAGATTCTTCTGTGAAGGATCTAGCAAAGCCCACTCTTCCTGAGTGAAGTTGATATGCAAATCTTGATGGGTTACTGCATACTACAATGTGCCATACATGTATAAAACAAAAAAGCATAATAAAGACAGCACTGTAAATGTATACGTCTTCCACAATATACTCATATAATGATGCACTTTCCCATACTATAACAAATATATTATATTTAAGTCACTTTAGAAGGAGCTTAATGGGGTTTAACCTCTATTATTTCTCAATGCCCAGAATGGCATATTATATCGCAAGAGAAATACCTATTAACAGACACAAAGAGACATGCAAACAGATCAACAGACTGAGTCTACATCAGAGAAATTGTGTGAATAATTCATTACTATTAACTCTTGAGCAAGCTGGGTACATTGACTCATTCCTTTAGTCCTAACACTCAGAAGGAAAAAGATAGGTATATCTGCCTATCAGGGGAAGGCTCACCTAGTCTGCCAAATCAGTTATAGGACAGCTA